>NC_057797.1:79854332-79879061 GCF_018294505.1 Triticum aestivum
CCCGGCACGGGCACGGCGAAACACCCCAGAAATCCCACCCGTCTCCACCCAGATAACCACGAGAGATATTTCGTCCGCCCCGACGACCGACGAACGGCAGAGAAAAGGTAAGCAAGAACGCCGGGAATTGGCCGCGATGCACAGATCTGTGGTGGCCATGGCGTGGTTACAGTACCGATCGATATGATGATCGGAAGCTGATTGGTTTGCTTCTGCGTGTAGTGAGGTGATCATGAGCACCATGGCGATGTCGGCGCTGAACCCGGACGCGCCCATGTTCATCCCGGCGGCGTTCAAGAAGGTGGAGGACTACTCGCCCGAGTGGTGGGAGCTGGTCAAGACCACCGCCTGGTTCCGCGACCACTGGTTCCGCCAGCACCAGCTCTACGAGGACCTCGCCGACGACGTCGACGTGGACGACGTCGCCGCCCTCCTCCCCGACGACTCCGTCGACCTGCTCGACGCCGACGACCTCTTCTACTCCCCGCCGTCGCCCCAGCCCCAGCCCGACTTCTACCACTACAAACCAGCAGGTACGGTACACCTCCCACCGTCTGTCCATCTCCTCCTCCTCACCGGGGCAGAGGTAGTATAGCAGCGGCCGGAAGCTGACCAGCAAACTTGATCGCTCTGAATTTGCAGGGTTCGGCGGCGACATGGACGCGGTGCTGAAGACGCTGAGCGTGAACTCGCCGAGGGGCGGCGGCCCGGCGCCAGCCTGGGCGCCGATGAGGCACGCCGAGAAGCCGGCGCAGCACGTCGGCCCCAGGGCCGGCGGCGGCGCCCGCCGCGCCATCCACCAGCCGCGCTAGAAGCTAAACGGGCCGGCCCTTGGCCGCCGCCGCTGCTGCTGTGTAGTGTAACCTTGAGTTCAGTTCAGTCGGGTTCAGTCTAGTCTCTCCCTGCATCTGTGTATACAGCTGAAAAATGAAGGGGAAAACAAACTGCAGGCCCCTGCTTGCTAGCTAGTGATCTCCCTTCCCTCCTCCCGTGTCCAGAAATGGGTCAAGAACAAAAGCCAAAAAAAAAAGATCATGTGTAATATGATGAGATGGTAATCAGGTCCAACGCTGGACCTTTTCTCAAGTGCTTCTCTCTTTTGGCTTTGCTTCCACTGTGTTTTTTTCCTGATTTTGTGCATGATTCTTCACTGTCTGTGATTGCCATGAAGGGCTTAAAATAGAAGGAGAGAGATCACTGTCTGATTTTGTCATGGAGAGCTTAGCATGGAAGTGATTGATCAAGAAGGTTTCCGAGGGAGATCCCTTGGTCCGATTTGCCATCAAGAGCTTAAATTGGAAGTGGATTGATCAAGAAGGTATCCGGCAGAGATCGCTCTGTCCTCTGCGCATAAGAGGAAAACACCTTTGTTGAGCAAGATACCTGTGTACAACAGGTAGTAGAGGGCAAACAAGAAGCTGCTTTTAGATTGATCTCCGATACAGAGGCCTTGTTTGTTTCAGCTTTAGAGAGAAGATTCTAGTAGGAAAAATCAATCTGGATTCGGACCATTCTCGGTGCAATTGCCTGAAGCATGTCCAAGTTTACTTCAGTTGCGAAGCGAACCCGCATATGATTTGAAGCCAATTGAAGCTGAAACAAACAGGGCTCTGCATTCTCCGTGCCTCTCTCTCTGACTGAGCGGTTCATCACACGCATCGGAACTTGGAAATACAGGCATGCTACTTGATCATCTGCCACCATTAGGCCTTGTAAACCTGGTTTTTCTGGCACCAGTGCCTAATTTTACATGAGACGTCTAATTAATCGTCTACCCTATGCAAATAAGCACCGGTGCTCAAAGAAACAGTGGTTTATTTATCTAAGCACCTCCGCTGAACGCCTTGCATTGTACAATGCCTTGGCTTACAAGTTAAGATGCTGCAAGAGTGCATGTGTCAATGTATGGTTGTCTGAAGTGGAAGGAAAGCAATAAGCAGCAGGAAGGAGAACACTGGCCGTCACGAGATATCAACTGTCAGGTAGTACCAAGGTCAAGCCACCCAGCCGAGCACAGCGCAAGTGGATACTAGTTTGAATGGGTTAGTGGTCTGCACGTATGGAGAGAGGTCGTTGTTCAAAGTCTTCTATACATGCCATACGTCAAATAATAAAGCACTGACGTTTGGCTGCTGGAAGAACTGATGACCAGGATTCAACACCTTGAAATGGAAATGCTTTCAAGCTTTGCCAAATTGACCAGTGACTCTTGCAACTGTTCTTTCTCTTTGGTTGCTAAAAGGTATGAGATCAACAAAAACCAGATACCGGCTTTTCGAGAAGAAATGGCTCTCTTTGGTTGCTAAAGCTTTGAGATCGACAAAACCCAGATGCCGGCATTTCAAGAAGAAATGGCGCATGGTCGGTCATCCAATCGTGAGTGAGGCAGCCGAAGACTGGCCACTTTCAATTAGGTGCCTAAAATGTAAAGAAGTGCACACATCACATCGCCATAACACGAGCACAAAGGATGAATAGCAACCTCATGGTTACCAAGATGAGCAGGTGCATTTTACAGGACCTCAAAAATGGGCTGAGCGGGAATGCCCACCCCCCTCATCACTACGTTACCAGGCATATATATAAATAGGGTCACGCAACCAGGGTACTTGACACACTCGATTCTGCGGTTACACGGCAGCTACCATTTAACACAACCATAGTTAGACAGTATAACTCACTGTTCCAGCAATGAGAGGAAGGGTGCGATCAACCGCATGGTAACACCAGACTTAAACTTGCTTGTAGAACAGGATATACGCTGGGTTATGCAAGACCTTGTTCACGTTGATGGGCATGACATGGCCGTCATCGAACCGAAGCCACTGCCCACCGTCATGCTTTGCATCAGCGGTGTAATGGCCCCTGGACGGGCCACTCCCGTGATGAGTGATGGTTGCAACGAGCTCGTATCTTCTACCCTGCACTCGACCAAAGGCGAGATGTTAGATGAAGTAATCAATGTGTAATAACCAAGAAACAGCTGTTACATCTGATTTTACAAAGGGCTGTACAAACTTATAAAGAAGTCTAATCCCACACAGTCATCAAGGATAAAGAAGACAAGATGATAAAAGCATAATTGACCAAATAGTAGATATACCAACTATATTGGCAATAATAAAATTGAGTGTCAAGGAAATTATCACCTCTGATGATGGTGAGCTCAGCAGATCCCGATTGAGGACCAGTTCAAGAGGGAAGTGGAGTGGCTTGTACAGTTTAGTACACCCACGATTTCCATAACTGAACCTCTTCAAGTGCAGTATCATTATCTTTGAAAGTTCATGTATCTTGAATGATTTCCTAGCTGTCACCACTCCGGCCTGCAAGATCAAGTTTCATCAGTCAATATTATAGCTAATTTCAAAAGGATAATTGTGAAGAGAACCATACTGTTGCACTGAGGTGTACAGTACATAGGTATAGTTCAACAACCTAGTTTCAGATTATAGCGGTATCAACAGAGTACTAAGATCTAGATCAAAGAAGGCAACCAACCAACTAATCAGGTACTCCCTCTGTTCCTAAATATAAGACCTTTCAGGGATTCCACTATAGACTATGTACGGTGCAAAATGAGTGAATCTACACTATAAAGTACTCCCTCCGTCCGGAAATACTTGTCATCAAAATGAATAGAAGGAGATGTATCTAGATGTATTTTAGTTCTAGATACATCTTTTTTTATCCATTTTGATGACGAGTATTTTCAGACGGAGGGAGTATGTCTATATACATCCGTATGTACTAGTTCATAGTGGAATCTCTAAAAGGTCTTATATTTAGGAATGGAGGGAGTAGTTTATAATATAATGCATCAGAGATGAAAGGCGCTAATGCAGAATGCATGATGTCCCTTATATGTAATATAATTCTGAAATAATGTAAGCAAATTCTCTGACGAGCTAAGTAATTGCAAAATTCAGGAGTCAAAACTACTGAGCACAGATTTCAGTAAGAACCTTTCCAGCAGTTGTTCTGTATCCTTCCAAAGATTCAGGGGTGGAAAACAGATGAAGTGCATCGTCAAGCGTTTGAACAGCATCTGGAAATATATCAAGATGGAGCAGCAGGAAAGGCTGAACGGTTGCTGATGCTTTGTTACCTATAATGAATGGATCCGAAAAGAAGATACAAAATGAGGGTAAGAAACTGCATAACTGAAACTCCCTCATTTTTTACCAAACAACGCTAATGATTTCAATTTACAGTGAGAATTTGCTTCAGATAACCGACACAAATCTAATGCAGGATTTCTGACAACAATGATAAGAAACTTCTTTGCACAAATGAACAGTTGACGTGTTTTTATTTAAAGTTCAAGGATAAGCAAAAATGTCTTTTCCTTGACAGCACTTCTGCATGTTTAGGGAACATCGTTTCTATTACAAGCTAAGTTACTAGTATTTCCAGGGAAAACTTCACACGAGCACAAATATAGCTAGAATCAGGAGATAAAACCTTCCCAAAAGGGCATCTAGTTGATAGATCAGAGTTAAAAGGAAAGAACTGAAATTTCTCAGCACAAGAAACAGTTACCTGCAGCTTTCACTACACTTTGTAGCTTGCCTCCAAAAATAGCACTTAGATCGGAGGGAACAAAACTCTGTGTCCTCATGATTGCAGATTTGTTCTTCCTACCTACAGTCTCCCAGGCATCGTCATCATCAGAAGAAACAACCATACCTTCCTTTGAATTTGAACCATTGCCATTAAGCCTCAACAGTTCATCATGCATTCTATCCATGGCAAAACTTAGGAACTCTTGGGCATCTTCTTGTCTGCAGAAATGCAAAGCATCATAAACTGAATTAAGAAGCCATGTTACTAGGAAAATAAATTTTAACACATGATATTTACAGTAACACAAAATCAGACCAGCATGCATAATGTCCATGCATTCAATACAGCAAAATATATTGTTTGAACCAATTTCAAGCTAAGAGCCTAAGATGGCATCTATCTCAGTTCAATGTTCCATAAGTTTCAAGAATAAGATATTACTGGGAAGCTTCTGATTCTAGTGAAGTTCATCATGCTCATAAGCATTAGTTATAGTTTCAATGTCAAATTAGGATTCTAGTAAAGGACAAACAGGATATATTATGATACTGATGGGATCCATGTCTTGCTATACAAAAAGATGCCAAAAAGGCAAAAATAAGCACAAACAGGAAAAAAGAATGCTATTCTCAAGTAGTGCCTATGACAGCCCAAAATTAGCATCACATTTCATTAATTTCACTTCAAAAATTAATAACCAAGAACAGCGTCAACTTACCTTGGCCGAGCAGATGTTCCAGCCGGTACATCTGGAGTAAAATTTCTCAGAACTTGATCGAACATGGTAGGATTGATTATTTTTGCAGCGACTAAAGCAAACCTCTCGTCTTTCATAGTAGACTCGTCAAGTACATCAAACTGAGAGACGAGCTCAATGAATGCACTCAGAGTAGGGTAGCCAGCCTAAAATTAGCAGTAGTCAGAACAAAAGCCAATGAAATCAGCAGAGAGGACATTGAACTGATTAATTTAGGTAGTAGTACCTTAGGTATACTCCGGTTCCTCAGGCCTTGTACAAGCTGAACAAAAGGGAAGCATGAAAGGAAAGCCTGCAAAGTTGCATTCAGGAAGCATATATTTCCTGTATTCTTCAAACCATGAGGAAGCAACGGCTTATTCTGATAGTCTTCCTTATTTAAACTTGTGACGGAATCATCTGCTGGAGCTGCAATAATAGGTGCATCAGCACCTGTGCTTCCATTCTCAGTTACTAACATAGCTGAACTGCTGCTTTCTGTACATCTGAGACCATCATGGTGCGGCCCTGGCCCTTCAATTGGTGTTGAACTGCTAATGCTCTTGATAGGCGCAACTGAAGGAACCACAGATTCAGTCTTCTTTACAGTGTTAGCAGGGCCAGGTGAAGGAACTGTAGCTTCAGCCTTCTTCTCATTGTTGACAGGCCTGGGTGAAGGGACCGTAGCTTCAGCCTTCTTCACATTGTTGACAGGCCTGGGTGAAGGAACCGTAGCTTCAGCCTTCTTCACATTGTTGACAGGCACAGGTGAAGGAATCGTAGCTTCAGCCTTCTTCACATTGTTGACAGGCCTAGCTGAAGGAACTGTAGGTTCAGCCTTCTTCACATTGTTGGCAGACAGAGCTGAAGGGGGCGTGGCTTCAGCCTTCTTCACATTGTTGGCAGGCCCAGCTGAAGGAGCCGTGGCTTTAGCCTTCTTTACATTGTTGACAGGCCCAGCTGAAGGAACTGCAGCGTCCTTCTTTACATTGTTGACAGGCCCAGCTGAAGGAACTGTAGCGTCCTTCTTTACATTGTTGATCGGCCCAGGTGAAAGAGCCAGAGCTTCATTCTTCTTTACATCGTTGACAGGACGAGCTGAAGGAACTTGAGCTTCAGTCTTCTTTACATTGTTTACAGGGCCAGCTAAAGCAACCGTTGCTTTGTTCTCCTTTAAATTGCTGACAGGCCCAGCTGAAGGGACCGAAGCTTCAGACTTCACATTCTTGAGAATACCATTATTAGGAGAAACTTCGGCAGGAAATCCATTGAACAGCACTGGTCCACCATTTGGTAAGGTAGATGTTACAGTTTCCTTCTTATTACTGCCAGCGTGATCCTTTGTATGGCCATAAGTTGGCTTTGGAGAATGAGCAGAGCCTTCAGTGATAGCATTCGATGCTTTCTCTAAACTTAGCACAGAAAAATTCAGTGAACCAAACTGGATCTCAGGCAGTTCCCATGATTTCTCCTCACTTTTAGCAGGCTGCCCCTGGAACAACTTAGTCTCATCCTCCGTGAAGGACCCAAACAACACAACCTGCATTACAGAAGAAACTATGATGAGAACAAATGACTACCTGAAAAACTTGTACTAAAGCGGCTTGCGTCGCGTCCAAACAACCACTATAGCAAGATATCAGTGTTAAATTGCTAGAAAAAGTGTATCTTTAACCACACCTGAAAATTTTGTACTAAAGCGGCTTGCGTCGCGTCCAAACAACCACTATATCAAGATATCAGTGTTAAATTGCTAGAAAAGGTGTATCTTTAACCGCTTCTATACAACTTTCACGCTGGCCGTCTGGCCTAAGGAAACTCAACTCTGGATCCCATCTGATCATACACACTTCCATAATGTGTACTCCACACGACTCCAAGCAACAACACTTAAAAGCACTGATCATCTAGGTAACCACCAAATAAGCCTACATCATCAGTGCTTCGGCATCTAGTGCCGCAAGCATGCTTGACACACACGGTAGCATCACATCAGCCAGGCTAGACAGTGCTCCAAAACGGCAAAACCGCATCAATTCACTCAGGCCACCCAACTAGAAACCGCCCCCGCCGTAATTAATGCGGCGGCCGAGCACGGCGGCAGCATCGAGGATTAATTAAATCACGCGATTAATCGATGTGAATGCGCACGAACGCCCGGATGGCCGGATGTATGGATGGGATGTATTATACCTTGTCGGCGCCGCTCATCTCCGCTGCGGCGAGGGGACCGTGCACTGGGCGGGTGTGGGGGTGGAGCTGACCGCGCGGGGAGCCGCCTGGGAGCAGAGGGAGCCGAGGCGGCGGGCGGGAGACATCAAAGGGGGCGGCCGGCCGCGGGGGGTGGCGCCTAGATGCCGGCGGCCGCGCTGCCCTGCCGGCCACAGGAACGGCGCGGCGCGGCGGCGCGGGGGGCTGGGGACGGGGAGGAGGCCGGCGATCAGCGAGAGGCGCGGCCGGGCGGGGGGGCCGCGGGGCCGGCGGCGGAGGCGAGGGCGTAGGGTTTGGATTCGGTGTGGTTTAGGCGTGGGGAGAGGGGAGTTGGGAAGGAAGGGGGCGTGTGGGGGGAGGGCTGGCTGTTGCCTATGTTGGCGGCGACCCCGTGGTGGGCCGTGCCGCTGGGGTTTTATGGCCTCGTTCCGCTGCGCCGCGCGGTCTCATTGGGTGCCCTGCGGTGCCGTGCCATCATTTTCCCAATACAAAAATTCCTTTCTACTCCACTATTTTCGTCAAAATTGTCAAAACAGAAACATTTTCTAAAACACTTTTGCTAAAGATGTGCTCTAAGTATTGCACATCTAACTCCTACACCATTGATTTTACGTGAAGATTCGTGTAAGCATTTTCATTAGTCTATTTTCTTTTTCTTTCTAATTTGATTGAGTCACTTAAATATGCAATAACTAGAGCATATCTAGATGTGACATAGATAAATCATTTTTAAAACCATATGATACATGTGGTAAGCAATTCAAACAATTTGAAAAAACATTTTCTAAATGAAAAAGGCCTCCAATACATACTAGTTCTGTTCAGAAAAATAGTATACATTTTCTGCCAACAAAATTTGTATGCGATGGTACTAATTAGTAATCTCCGTTACCACATTGTCACTGTATATTGGAATTTCATGAAAGGCGAGACGGCGACGATGACTTCTTGAAGATGAAATCAGATTCTCCCCGCCTAGCCCTCGTCCCAATGATGTGTCTTGCATCGGTCAAGGGCGTGTGGGGTGTATCTCCGGCATATCTCATGTGAATTGGTCGGTTTTTGTCTTCGGTGGATCCGGTCTTCATCCTTTTGCGTTCATGTGTGTACTGATTGGATCCTTTTTATCTATATTTCTCTTCATCGGCAGCGATTGTTGTTTCGGTGTGCTGGTCCTTTGGGGCCTTAGCACGACGACTTCTTAGTTGTCTACTACAACATGGTTTGGCCGACTCCAGTGAGGGAGGGGCGATGATGACGACACACCTTCGGCTCGCTCCAGTGTTTGTAGTTGTCGCTAGGTGATCTTAGGATCTAATTTTGTTTACTTCTCGTGTCCTTTGTACTACCATGATGCTTGATGAATAGATCGGAAGTTATTTATGAAAAGAAAAAAGAAAGAAAAGAAGAGTGGAAGCGTAAATAACAAGAGAGACTAGCCACATTAGTATAGTGCAATAGCAACGGTAACTCTATGTTTACATAATTAGTAGCTGGACTGCGATTAAGTATCGCTTCCCTCTCTAATATGGTTATAATTGTTTGAAACCTGGATGGCAGGTTATGATGTTGAGTATACTAGATGATTCCCCGCACGTTGTTGCGGGAAAATATTGCCTAAAATTGATGTTTTACTATGCAAACTGAGTGTCCTAAAAAGATTTACAGAATAATTTGAAAATGATTTTGGTTTGACAACGATCTTTGGAATGATACATGACTATAGTGGTACATAGGTAAGTAATATTGATCCTTCTACTTATTTCGTTCAAAGTTTGGACTATAAATGAACAATCAGAATGTAGGATTATATTGTCATCACCCATGGAACCAACTGGTTTAAAGCTTCACTATAAGATACCAAGTCTGTGCGATCGCAAGGGAAAAAACTTCCAAGCTACAACAGAAACATCACCACCTTGGTATACCATATAAACCCAAGTCTTGACCATGCGCAATATCCATTAGAGCTCGGGCTCCCATGTACATTTACTTGTATCCATCTCGCATGAGGTAAAAAATGTCATACAAATGGCATTAGTCATGATAGAGTCGTAAGGCTTCACCTTGTAAACATATGTGGATAGCATAACTCTGCAGAAAAAACTAACAAAGTAATCCACGAATGGGTGATTATCTTTACAAAAATGGAATCATCAAGGTGGTGCCAAGCTTGCAAAAAAAAGTACCTCAACTCTCAAGGTTCATACATTCATATGCAGAAGAATTTGTAGTTGAGAGTTGAGACACGATGAGAAAAGGAGAAGAACCGAGATCTGGACTTGTCTAGAATTTTAAATTTTATACTATGCATAACCATTTATATCTACATTCTCGCCCACCAATATATCGAGTGTGAACCAAACATTTCATATTCAATTCATTATGATATTCCTCAATGCATAAATTGGCATTTGTGTAATAAATAAGGTTTTATTACCTTTAAAACATAAAGCTGTTCGAGAAATAGGGATACATGGAAATACCATCGGACACTGTGTATACAGCCATGGCAGGGAAAAATATCTTTACCTTCCTTCATTATCCTAACATTTGACATCACTATAAGTAGGAGAGTCAGTAGCGGCATGCATACATGTTGAAGCCAAGTACATTGTATATTAACACATGAAACTCATAGAAAGGAAACTGCAGAGTAAAGAAAAAAGTGACCTGTAAACATCAAAATACTCCTGTCATTCATAAAAGGCACATCCATAATTAATAAAGTGGTCGTATGCATCGCCCAGATGCATAGGCCGGGGATCATCCTCCTTTTCTAAAAAAATAGGTTGCATCGAAGAATACCTTCAGATGGCTGCGTGAGTGGGAAGTTATATTCAGTAAGAAAATGAAAGTTAGAATAAAGTTTAGAGTTAGACTGCACCAACTAACACATCACTTCCAAACTGCTTGAGTTATTTTGTTTATCGGTGCCCCTTTCCAGGAAGAATCAAGATACTGTTTTAACATGATGTACGATACTGCAAACCACCATTTTTAATTAATAATTACATCTTTGTGAGAAGTATACCACTACAAAAGATTGTGATGGGGAAAGGGGAGTCCACGGGGACGATGGTCAGGACCCATAACCTGAACTTCACGCTGGCACCGGTAACGACAGTTTGCACGGGGACGTAGTTGCTGCAGCCGTGAGGACCCCCCTGCCAGTACGGAAGGAATGTGTGTTGCCGCCTATCCTCCACTGGTCTCGCCTTGTTGAGCGACGTGCGCGTCGACTGCTTCCTCCAGTGCCTCGCTGCCGCCCGAGAGGGTTTATTCTTGGGCATGGACACCGGTGGCGAGTCAGGGTGTGACATCCAATCTGATGTTGACTTATTATTACTGAAGAGCCAATCGCAAGAGTCAGTGAAAGGAAATAGGATTCAACGTTCATCTGTTGAATTGGAACTCATGATGGCAAAATCACAAATCCAAATCTAACCTCGGATCTTTTAGAGCACCAGGCACCTCCCACCTTCCAAACGGGTGATGGCGAGAATATGACACGGCTCGCGGCTTCTCCGGGTAGGCTGCCGATGCGGCGGTAGATCGTAGGCAACCACTACCCATGCGGCAAGGCACACATGGGCGACATGAGGTGAGGGCGGAGGCGTGCCGCGTGGTAGCCATCGATAGAGCAGAAAGGTAGGCGGAGAGATGAAGACGTAGGGATCGAGAGAGGAGTGGAGAATGAAGAAGGTTCAAGATGCAGCGGGCCCAATGGGCACAAGCTAGTGCTGGTGGATTTTTATGGTGCGGGAGAGTGGTCCGTAGAACGGAAAGTTTGCTAGTTATGTGGAAGGCGAAAGAGGAAGAGACAAGTTGGTTCAGTGACCATGGGATGGCTAAGCAAAGAAAAAATGTATCAATGATTTGTGGATTTGTGGGTGGATTGCTGACCAGGCTAAATTGATTTGCTGAGGTGGAATGTTGCTGATGTAGACAGCTTGCATCTCTAGAGAAATAAGACTGTGGGGCAGTATGTTGATGAGTTCAACAAATTATCTCGCTATGCCCCAGATGATGTGGCCACAGATGCCGCTAAACAGGAGAAGTTTCTCGAGGGACTCAATGATGAGCTGGGAATGCAGCTAATGGTGGCTACCTTCAACAACTACCAGGAGCTGGTAGACAAGGCCACCATACTTGAAGGCAAGCAGCAGCAGATTGATAGCCGCAAAGAGGAAGTATAGCCAGGGGAAGTACAACTCCGGAGCTCAGCAGAAGCCCGCTATGCCCCATACTCGGGAGGACATACCCATCACAACCATGGAGGACATAATCATGGAGGACATAACCATGGAGGGAATGGAAACAATCGCAACCACGACAACAACTCCAAGTCAGGCAATGGAGGCAATGGCAACCAGCACCGTCCTGCTCCGGCTCAGAAGGATCTGAGTCATATCACCTGTTTCAAGTGCCAGAAGACAGGACACTATGCCACCGATTGTCTGGAGGCCAAGCAGAGGAATGGAAACGGCAACGGCAATGGAAGCTCAACAAAGATGCCCAACCCTTTTCCTCGTGCTGAGGTGAATCACATTAACATGGAGGACGTCTATGATCAGCCAGACACTGTGGTTGGTAAGTTTTTATTAAATTCGCGTCCAGTGTTGGTACTCTTTGATTTCGGTGCAACGCATTCATTCATATCAAGGGTAGTTGTGGAAAAGTATGGGTTGCCCACTAGGACCCTTAGAACCCCGCTCCAGGTCACTTCCCCAGGAGGAGACATGATGGCGGGCTTAGGTTGTCATTCAACCCTCAGCATCAGAAATCATGATTTTTTTCCGTAGACCTCATAGTCTTAGAATCCCAGGGATTGGATGTGATCCTAGGCATGGACTGGTTGACGAAGTTTGAAGGGAACATCGATTGTGCCCGCAAGACGATTTTGCTCACCACCCCGGAGCAGAAGAGGATCAAGTATGTATCTAGACGCACACCGATGAAGAATCAGGTGAATTCCCTCACGGGAGTTGTTCAGGAGGAAGTGCCTGTAGTACTAGATTTTCCAGATGTATTTCCGGAGGAATTACCAAGAATGCCACCGGACAGAGAAATAGAATTTTTGATCGAGTTATTACCTGGCACAGACCCAATATCCAAGAGACCTTATCGGATGCCCCCGAATGATTTGGAAGAGATCAAGCAACAGATCAAGGAATTATTGGAGAAAGGATATATTCGCCCAAGTTCGTCACCTTGGGGAACCCCAGTTCTTTTGGTAGAGAAGAAGGATGGAACCCTGAGAATGGTTGTAGATTATCGTTCATTGAATGACGTGACCATCAAGAATAAGTACCCTCTGCCGATGATTAATGATTTATTTGATCAGCTAGTCGGAGCCAAAGTATTTTCCAAGATCGATCTTCGATCAGGGTATCATCAGCTGAAGATTTGTGAAGAAGATATACCCAAAACAGTTTTCACCACCAGGTATGGTTTATATGAGTATACCGTCATGTCATTCGGATTGACTAATGCCCCTGCGTATTTCATGAGCATGATGAACAAGGTATTTATGGAATATCTGGACAAGTTTGTCGTGGTGTTCATCGATGGCATATTGGTTTTCTCCAAGAGTGAGGAAGAGCATAAGGAACATCTGCGTCTAGTTCTGGAGAAACTCCGAGAACATCAGTTATAGGCCATGTTTAGCAAATGTGAATTCTGGTTGAAGGAAGTCGGATTCCTCGGACATGTTATTTCAGGAGAAGGAATAGCAGCCGACCCCACCAAGGTTGAATCGGTCACCAACTGGCAGTCCCCCACCTCAGTCAAGGAGATCCGTAGTTTTCTCGGACTTGCAGGATATTATCGGAGATTTATTGAGAATTTCTTCAAGATTGCTAAGCCCATGACGGAGCTGTTGAAGAAGGAAACTAAGTACGTTTGGATCGAGGATTGTGAAGCCAGTTTTCAGGAGTTGAAGAAACGTCTGGTTATAGCCCCAGTACTCATTTTGCCGGGCATACACAAGGATTACCAGGTATATTGTGATGCTTCTCGTCAAGGACTCGGAGGAGTGCTCATGCAGGAAGGAAAAGTTGTAGCTTATACCTCCAGATAGCTACGACCTCACGAGATGAATTATGCAACACACGATTTGGAGTTAGCAGCCATAGTGCACACACTCAAGACATGGAGACATTTCCTTGTCGGAAATAGTTGTGATGTTTACACGGATCATAAGAGCTTGAAGTACATTTTCACGCAGAAGGAGTTGAACCTCGGATAGAGGAGATGGCTTGAATTGATCAAGGACTATGACATGAGATTGCATTATCACCCAGGGAAGGAAAATGTTGCAGCAGATGCCTTGAGCCGTAAAAGCTATGTGAACACCCTCATAGCTGGAGGATTATCTCAGGAATTAGCCGACGATCTCAGAGAGCTCCGACTGGAGATAGCACCAAGAGGATTTGTCGCCACCTTGGATATACAGTCCACTCTGACCGAAAGATTCCATGAAGCGTAGAAGACGGACAAGGAAATTGCAGAGATAAAGGAAAAGATGAGTAACGGAAAGGCTAAAGGTTTTCATGAGGATGAACACGGAACTTTATGGTTTGAGGATCGTATCTATGTGCCCAATGACCCAGAGGTCAGGAAGTTAATTCTTTAGAGGGCCCATGATTCACTGTACTCGATTCACCCAGGCAACACCAAGATGTATCTGGATTTGAAAGAAAGTTTCTGGTGGACAGGTATGAAGAAGGATATTGTCGAGTACGTAGCAGTATGCGATGTTTGTCAGCGAGTAAAGGTGGAACATCAGAAGCCGGCAGGGTTACTTCAACCATTGCCGATTCCCGAGTGGAAATGGGAAAAACTTGGAATGGACTTTATCACAGGAGTACCCAGGACCCGTTCAGGTTATGACTCCATCTGGGTAGTAGTTGATCTGTAACGCCCCGGATATAACTTTCCCAATTTGTACTCCAACTCTTGCCGTTTCCGGTGTTAAGTTATATTTATTTCCTTGGGTTCGGGTTTTTGTCTCCGTGTGTTGTTGTCGTTGTCATGCATCTCATATCATGTCATCATGTGCATTGCATTTGCATACATGTTCATCTCATGCATTCGAGCATTTTTTCCCGTTGTCCGTTTTGCGTTCCGGCGCTTCGTTCTCCTTCGGTGGTCATTTCTAGCTTTCTTTCGTGTGTGGGGATTAAACATTTCCGGATTGGACCGAGACTTGCCAAGCGGCCTTGGTTTACTACCCGTAGACCGCCTGCCAAGTTTCGTATCATTTGGACTTCGTTTGATACCCCAACGGTTAACCGAGGGACCGAAAAGGCCTCGTGTGTGTTGGAGCCCAACACCCCTCTAATTTGGCCCAAAACCCACCAAACTCTGCTCCATCACCTAGAGCGTTCGATCACGATCGCGTGGCCGAAAACCACACCTCATTTGGACTCTCCTAGCTCCACTTATGCCTATAAATAGGACCCCCCGAATTTCGGATCTCTCCCTCTCCCTGAAACCCTAAATCCCTCTCCGCCGCGCCGGACGTGTCCGCCCGGCGCCGGACACGTCCGCCGCCGCCCCCTCGCCCTATCCCGTTGCGCCACGTGGCACTCGCCACCTCGCCGCCGCCGTGGCCCGGGAGGCCCAGATCGGGCCCCCGCGAGCCCGAGCCGCCCCCGCGCCTTCCCGCCTCGATCGCTGCCGCCTCCCTCGGTTCTGGTGGGCGCCGCCGCGGCGGGCCGCCACCGCCGCCGCCGTGGGCCACCGCTGCCGCCACCGCGGGCCACCATGCCGCCGCCCGCGCCTCCTCTCGCCGCCCGAGGACGCCGCCGCCCCGCCGACCACCGCGGCACCCTCGCCGCCCGAGCCGGCCTCCCTCTCTCCGGCCGCCTCGCCGTCCAACTCCGGCCGACGCCATATCCGGCGGTGAACAGTGCTCCCTCCGGCGAACTCCGATAACCGTGCAGATCCAGATCTGGAAAATTCGACGGTTGACTTTTATCCCCGAAACCCTAATTTTTGTGCTACTTTGACCGGCCGTATCACCGCATCCATAGCTCCGTTTTGGACATATAGTATATCGAAATGTTCGTCTCGACGAGTACATCATTTCATCCCATTGCATCATTTTCTTTTGAGTTCATCTTGATGCCCGAAGTGCTGCTAGAAGGAGGCTTCGTGAGTTAATTGTCAGATCTGCTAGTTCATCTTAGACTTTTGTCATTTTTGCCATGATTATTGTGTGCATGATATGCCTGTGAGTCTTTCATATGTTTTGTTAAGCATCTTGTTATCTTTCCAGAGGTGCAACCCATGAGTTTTTAGGATGTGTGTGGTGACTTGTGCAAGCTTGCAAAGTGAGGCACCCGGTAAATCTGTTTTCTGGGACTTAGTAGTTTTCACTAAGTCTGGGATTATTTAGTTCATGATGCCATATGTTCATGCTATTTCCTAGTGATACGTGCCTCTTTTGAGGATGATCAGTAAGGGAGTTTTGTTAATCTTGTAGTGCTCTATCCATCCATGTCTTTGTTTGCAATTATGGAGCACTCTAGCTTGAGTCAATCGAGCTCTACTTTTGCTTCGTTGTGAATCTGGGCAGATCGTCAACTCGTTTGCGATTTTGCCGATGTTATTATAGTTGATCCGTGCATGCTATGCCATTGTTATTGCCATGTCTAGTTTGTATTTTGTGCCTTATTTATGGGTGTATGATTGTCTTGCCATGACTTGCACCGTGGTGAGTGCATCGAGCTCGTAAACATGCCTTCATGAGTTATGTTTCAGCATGTCCCAGTTTTCACTAAGTCTGAAAAATGATTATGTTTTTGCTATGTTCGTGTGCTTGTTAGTATATTTTGTGATCCCTTTTAACTCAAGGTCACTAAGGGACTTTTGTTAAGCTTGTTGAGTATCTCCATGCCATGTCTTTCTTTGTCATGTTCAGGTCCTGTAGCATGTTGTTTTGTTGCTCCGAAGAGGGCTATATGATGTGAAATTCCAGACAAGTGTTAATTTCACTAAGTCTGAGATGTGTTATCCATTTGCGTTTTTGCCATGCTTGTTTGAACCTGTTAATGGATGAATTGGCCGTAGCTCAGTGCTAGACTTTTGTTAAGCTTCTTGTGTGCATCCCTGCCATGTATTTTCTTGTCATGTTTGGGTGCTGTAGCATGTTCATTTCATTGCATTTAGATGCCTACTTGCTGTAAATCGCAGACCGGTGTCATTTTTGAAAAGCTTGCCATTTCCAAACCGTAACTCCGATTTCGGCGTTCTTTATATCGTTTTCAAGCGATTTCATCTCATCTTTCTAGTGGCACCCTTGGAATTCCAAGTTGAGGCCAGGTTCATACATTTCCTGTCATACCTTGCATTTTGCATCCCGCATCGCATCCCGCATAGCATATCATCATTTCATCATATTGCTTGGTCTTGCACGTGGTTGATTGTATCCTTGTTGCTTGTTTGTCTTGTTTGGGTAGAGCCGGGAGACGAGTTCCCTAATGAGGAGCCCGTTGAGTTTGCTTTCGAGGATCCAGTCAACTCTGACAACTGTGCAGGCAAGATGATCATACCCTCGAAACCACTACTATCTTTGCTATGCTAGTTTGCTCGCTCTTTTGCTATGCCATTGCTACGATGCCTACCACTTGCTTGAAAGCCTCCCAAATTGCCATGTCAAACCTCTAACCCACCATTGTCCTAGCAAACCGTTGATTGGCTATGTTACCGCTTTGCTCAGCCCCTCTTATAGCGTTGCTAGTTGCAGGTGAAGATTGGAGCCGTTCCTTGTTGGAACATTTATTTACTTGTTGGGATATCATTATATTGCTATGTTATCTTAATGCATCTATATACTTGGTAAAGGGTGGAAGGCTCGGCCTCTCGCCTAGTGTTTTGTTCCACTCTTGCCGCCCTAGTTTCCGTCATATCAGTGTTATGTTCCCGGATTTTTGCGTTCCTTACGCGGTTGGGTTATTATGGGAACCCCTTGATAGTTCGCCTTGATTAAAGCTTTTCCAGCAATGCCCAACCTTGGTTTTACCATTTGCCACCTAGCCTCTTTTTCCCTTGGGTTTCCAGAGCCCGAGGGTCATCTTATTTAAACCCCCCCGGGCCAGTGCTCCTCTGAGTGTTGGTCCAAACTGTCAGCCGCCGGTGGCTACCAGGGGCAACTCTGGGCTGGCCTACCGGAAGTTTGGACAATCTGAGTGTGCCCTAAGAAAGAGATATGTGCAGCTCCTATCAGGATTTGTCGGCACATTCGGGCGGTGTTGCTGGTCTTGTTTTAACCTGTCGAAATGTCTTGTTGTACCGGGATACCGAGTCTGATCGGAATGTCTCAGGTGGAGGTCTATTCCTTCATTGACCGTGAGAGCTTGTCATGGGCTAAGTTGGGACTCCCCTGCAGGGATTGAACTTTTGAAAGCCGTGCCCGCGGTTATGGGCAGATGGGAATTTGTTAATGTCCGGTTGTAGATAATTTGAACATAAACTTAATTAAAATGAATCAACTATGTGTGTTACCATGATGGCCCCTTCTCGGCGGAGTCCGGGAAGTGGACACGGTGTTGGAGTAATGCTTGCGCAGGTTGTTCCTCTAGATTCTCGCTCGTGCTTTGCCTCCTCTTCTAGCTCTCTTTTGCGAATAAGTTAGCCACCATTTATGCTAGTCGCTTGTTGCAGCTACACATATTTTTGCCTTACCCTTCCTATAAGCTTAAATAGTCTTGATCGCGAGGGTGCGAGATTGCTGAGTCCCTGTGGCTCACAGATTCCTATTACACCAGATGCAGGTCCAGGTGATTCCGCTCCAGGTGACGCGTATGAGCTCAAGTGGGAGTTCGACGAAGACTCTCAATGATACTATGTTTCCTTTCCCGATGATCAGTAGTGGTGCCCAGTTGGGGGTGATTGGGACCGTTGTCGCATGTTGGGTTCTCTTTTATTTTGGCGCCGTAGTCGGGCCATGAGTGTTTGGTTGATGTAATGTTATTTATGTACTTGATTGACGTGGCGAGTGTAAGCCAACTATGTTATCTCCCCTTTTATTATCATATTACATGGGATGTTGTGAAGATTGCCTAACTTGCGACATATGCCTTCAATGCGATTATGTCTCTAAGTCATGCCTCGACACGTGGGAGCTATAGTCGCATCGAGGGTGTTACAAGTTGGTAATCAGAGCCTTCCCCGACCTTAGGAGCCCCATTGCTTGATCGTTATTAGCGGCCGAGTTGTGTCTAGAAAAATGTTTTGAGTCATTTAGGAATTATATATCGGAGAGCTTAGGAATTCTTTTTACTTCCCAGTCTCCTCATCGCTCTGGTAAGGCATCCTGACGTAGAGTTTTGACTCTTCTCTTCTCAAATTTCACTAAAAAAAATTTAGGATCACGCGGGTATCTTGGAATCATTCCGATGGTTTTATGATGAGAACATTGTCTTGGTGCCTCCTGTCAGGGGTTTAGTGGAAGTGTCCCGGGGAGTTGAGCTCTGAGGTGTTGTCATCATAATTTTATCATTGCAATTCTGGAATACCTGAGTCTAGTACGCCGACATCGAAAATCTCTCTTATGCAGTTCGTTGGTGAGATAACCTCGACGCCACCCAGTACTGGGGCGGGAGTTCGGGAGTATCGCCATAACTTGTATAACGGATGCTTTTCGAAGGTTGAGGTAGATGGTTTCCGAAGTTTTCTTGGTTATGTGTTGAAGGATGGATACAACTGGATGTAGGATTTGCTAGTTTGGGTGAGATATTATGCTTCCCCCGTATCCCCAACACCTGATTGCATAACCGGAAAGGTTCGGGAGTTTCATAGGTGGGAATTCTAGTAGCTCTAGTTCTTCTTCCACGGATATTGGTTTGAGATTGGGATTTCTTACCGATTATTCGTTCTTGATCCGTACCTTGTTGATTTATTTCTCTATCTTAATTCTACGTGGCTTCTCAATTTATGGATATGTGACCATTTCAAGAGGAATGCATTCGTCCATTTTGTTCGGATGTGAAGACTATATGTTGCAATTTTCATTCCATTGGATTCAGCTTCAATATTTATCTGTCAATGTGCTAATGGTGGTCAACCTCTTCAGGATGGCTCCTCCAACGCGCACGACTCCGAATCCTGATCCGCCACCACCTCCACCTCCTCCAGAGGCATGGCAAGCTGTGATGGCCGCAACCAATGCAAACACACAGCTGATCATGCAAATTCTTCAAGAGCGCAATCAAGGCAGTCAAGGGAATCAAGGCAGCAACCAGAGTCACTTTGCTACACTCAACCAGTTCCTTGCTAATGGGCCAAAGACTTTCAGCAATTGTGTTGAGGCAACCGATGCTGACGATTGGCTTGTGGATCTGTGCAAGCATTTCGAGTGCAGTAACGTCAGGCCTGAGGACTTTGTCAAGTTCGCTTCCTTCCAACTCAAAGATCAAGCTGCAGAATGGTTCCAGCAGTACAAGGATTCCAGAGGTGGACGTGTTATCACTTGGGATGATTTCCGTCGAGATTTCCGAGCTCATCATATTCCCCAGAGTGTGGTTGAAAGCAAGCGTGAGGAATTCTGCAATCTGAAGCAAGGCTCTTTGTCTGTCTATGACTACAACAAGTTGTTCCAGAAGCTCGCCCGCTTTGCCAAGCAGGACGTCCCTGATGAGAAGAGCATGATATATCAGTTCAGGGGTGGTCTCAGAGAAGATATCCAGCTCGCTCTTGTCCTCTTTGAGCCGTTGAGATACGATGAGTTCTACAACATGGCACTGAAGCAAGAGGCTGCTCAGTTGAGGTGTGATGCTTCCAAGAAGCGAGTCAGAGATATTACTCCTTCTTCCTCTACTCAAGTGGCCAAGCAACAGAAGTTTTGGCTTCCTCCTCCTCCGCTCCGTCAGCCGTATCAGCAGAAGAGTAAAGGTGGCAGTGGTTCTTCCCACCCACCCAACCCTGGCTTTCAGAACAAGACTTCGTCTCAAGCTCCAAGATCGAGTGCTCCATATCACCGTCTGCTTTCAGAGGTCACGTGCAACAAGTGCCAATAGAAGGGTCACTATGCCAACAAGTGTCTCAACCAGAGGCGTCTTCCTCCTCCTCCTCCTGTCAGATCGGCAAGTACAGCTGTAGTCAAGCATAACCCCAAGCATGCCAAGGTCAATTTGATGAATGCAGCTCAGGCAGAGGACTCGTCAGATGTGATCATGGGTAACCTTCCTATTAATGATATACCTGCAAAAGTTCTTTTTGACACTGGTGCATCGCATTGCTTCATCTCGAAACCTTTTGCATCTAAGCATGAGTTGACTTCCCAAGTTATGCATAAACCGTTAGCAGTCGTCTCTCCGGGTAAATGTTTGCTTGCTAATCACGAGATTCCGGATATTTCTATCATGATGGGTGATTTCAAGTTTCTGGCTTCTCCAATGGTTCTTGATAACTCGGATATTGATCTTATTCTTGGCATGGATTGGCTTTCTAAGCACAAGGCTCAGCTTGATTGTGCAGCCAGGCAGATTCAATTAACTCATTCATCTGAGGATGTAATTGTCTTTGCCGCTCGGGATAATACCATCCGTCTGTTTTCTCTCAGTGAGAAGGGTGAATTGGATGCCATCTCTCAAATTCCAGTCGTTTGCGAATATCAAGACGTCTTTCCAGAAGAGCTCCCAGGAATGCCTCCGCACCGGCCAGTTGAATTCGTTATTGAACTTGAGCCTAGCACGGAACCTGTGTGCAAACGTCCTTACAAGCTCGGACCTGAAGAGTTGAAAGAGCTGAAGAAGCAACTCGATATGCAAGAGAAAATGGGTCTCATCCGGCCTAGTTCTTCTCCGTGGGGTTGTGGTGTTCTTTTTGTGAAGAAGAAGGATGGAACGGACCGACTTTGTGTTGACTACCGTCCAGTGAACAAGAAGACCATCAAGAACAAATACCCACTTCCCAACATCAATGAGCTGTTCGAACAACTCAAAGGTGCCCAAGTATTCTCCAAGCTTGATCTCCGTATGGGTTATCACCAGATTCGCATTCGTGAAGAAGATATTCCCAAGACAGCATTCAGAACAAGCTTTGGTTCATATGAATACACTGTCATGTCTTTTGGCCTCGCCAACGCTCCTCTGACGTTCTCTCGCATGATGAACTTCATCTTCAATGCCTACACCAATGACTTCGTTTTGGTCTATCTCGATGACATTCTGGTTTTCTCCAAGAACAAGGAAGATCATGCCAAGCACTTACGTTTGGTTTTTGATAAGCTCAGAGAACATCAGTTCTACACCAAGTTCTCCAAGTGTGAATTTTGGCTCGATGAGGTTCTTTATCTTGGTCATATCATCTCTGCCAAGGGCATTGCCGTGAATCCTGAGAAGGTGTCTGCAATTGTGAATTGGGAACCTCCTCAGAACGTGAAGCAACTCCGTAGTTTTCTCGGTCTCGCAAGCTATTGCCGAAGATTCGTTGAAAACTTTTCCAAGATCGCGAAGCCTCTCTCAAATCTTCTTCAGAAGCACATCAAGTACGTTTGGTCTCCGGAGTGTGATATTGCCTTCAACACTTTGAAAGAGAAATTGATCACTGCTCCAGTTCTGACTCCACCTGATGAATCCAAGCCGTACGAGGTCTTTTGTGATGCCTCTCTCCAAGGTCTTGGCGCAGTTTTGATGCAAGAGAAGAAAGTTGTTGCTTATACATCTCGCCAGTTGAAGCCTAATGAGAAGAACTACCCCACTCATGATCTCGAGTTGGCGGCAGTTGTGCATGCTCTTTTGACTTGGAGACATCTTCTATTGGGAAGAAAAGTGGACATTTTCACTGATCACAAGAGTCTCAAGTACATCTTCACTCAGCCTAATCTCAACCTCAGACAAACTCGATGGGTCGAAATGATTCAAGAGTATAATCCGAGTATCGAGTATACTCCAGGCAAGGCCAATGTGATTGCTGGCGCTTTGAGCAGGAAGGCTTACTGCAACAGTCTGATTCTCAAGCCTTATCAACCCGAGCTTTGTGAAGCTTTCCGCAAACTTAATCTGCAAGTTGTTCCTCAAGGTTTCCTCGCCAACCTTCAAGTCTCTCCTACCTTAGAAGACCAGATTCGCCAAGCCCATCTTCTTGATGCTATGGTGAAAAAGGTGAAGATTGGGATTGCCAAGAGTCAGTCCAAGTACAAGTGCTACCGCCTTGATGACAAGGACACTCTCTTCTTCGAGGATCGTATTGTTGTACCCAAAGGTGACCTCCGTAAAGTGATCATGAACGAGGCTCACAATTCTCTCCTCTCCATCCACCCTGGGAGCACGAAGATGTATCAGGACCTTAAGCAAGCTTATTGGTGGACTCGAATGAAGCGCAAGATCACTCAATTCGTGAATGAATGTGATGTCTGCAGAAGGGTGAAGGCAGAACCCAAAGGCCAGTAGGTCTCCTCCAACCTCTTGCCATTCTAGAATGGAAGTTTGACCACATTGAGATGGACTTCGTGACTGGGTTTCCAAAGTCCAAGCGTGGCAATGATGCTATATTCGTTGTCATCGACAAACTCACCAAAGTGGCTCACTTTCTGCCTATCAAAGAGTCGATCACTGCAGCTCAATTGGCGGAACTCTATACCTCTCGCATTGTCTCTCTGCACGGTATTCCTCAAGTGATCTCTTCAGACCATGGCAGCATCTTTACCTCGAAGTTTTGGGATTCTTTTCAGAAGGCCATGGGCACTAACATCCGCTTCAGCACAGCTTTCCATCCTCAAACAAGCGGTCAAGTCGAGCGTGTCAACCAGATTCTTGAAGATATGCTCAGGGCTTGTGTGATCTCCTTCGGCATGAAGTGGGAGGATTGTCTTCCTTATGCTGAATTCTCCTACAACAACAGTTTTCAAGCAAGTTCGGGCAAGGCCCCTTTTGAAATTCTGTATGGCAGGAAGTGCCGTACCCCTCTCAACTGGTCTGAAACCGGTGAACGTCAACTTTTGGGTAATGACTTAATCACAGAAGCAGAAGAAATGTGCAAAGTCATTCGTGATAACCTCAAAGCGGCCCAATCCCGCCAGAAGAGCTACTATGATAGTAAGCACCGTGATTTGGCTTTCGAGATCGGAGATCATGTTTACCTCCGTGTCTCTCCTATAAAAGGTACTCGTCGCTTCGGTATCAAAGGGAAGCTTGCCCCTAGATACGTGGGACCTTTCAAGATTGTCAGCAAGAGAGGCGACCTCGCCTATCAACTCGAGCTTCCTTCAAACTTTGCAAATGTTCATGACGTGTTCCATGTCTCTCAGCTTCGAAAGTGCTTCAAGACTCCTGACCGCACCGTCAACTTCGAGGACATTGAGCTCCAAGAAGATCTCTCTTATCGTGAGCACCCAGTTGCTATTCTTGAAGAGACTGAACGCAAGACTCGCAACAAGTCAATCAAATTTCTCAAAGTCAAGTGGTCACACCATTCCGACCGTGAAGCTACCTGGGAACGCGAGGATCACCTCCGTTCTGAGTACCCGGCGTTCTTTCAGTCCTAGATCTCGGGACGAGATCCTTTCGTAGTGGTGGAGTGTTGTAACGCCCCAGATATAACTTTCCCAATTTGTACTCCAACTCTTGCCGTTTCTGGCGTTAAGTTATATTTATTTCCTCGGGTTCGGGTTTTTGTCTCCGTGTGTTGTTGTCGTTGTCATGCATCTCATATCATGTCATCATGTGCATTGCATTTGCATACATGTTCATCTCATGCATTCGAGCATTTTTTCCCGTTCTCCGTTTTGCGTTCCGGCGCTTCGTTCTCCTCCGGTGGTCATTTCTAGCTTTCTTTCGTGTGTGGGGATTAAACATTTCCGGATTGGACCAAGACTTGCCAAGCGGCCTTGGTTTACTACCGGTAGACCGCCTGTCAAGTTTCGTATCATTTGAACTTCGTTTGATACCACAACGGTTAACCGAGGGACCGAAAAGGCCTCGTGTGTGTTGCAGCCCAACACCCCTCTAATTTGGCCCAAAACCCACCAAACTCTGCTCCATCACCTAGAGCGTTCGATCACGATCGCGTGGCCGAAAACCACACCTCATTTGGACTCTCCTAGCTCCACTTATGCCTATAAATAGGACCCCCCGAATTTCAGATCTCTCCTTCTCCCCGAAACCCTAAATCCCTCTCCGCCGCGCCGGACGTGTCCGCCCGGCGCCGGACACGTCCGCCGCCGCCCCCTCGCCCTATCCCGTCGCGCCACGTGGCACTCGTCACCT
>NC_057797.1:80179357-80355563 GCF_018294505.1 Triticum aestivum
GGTTACGGACAACTTGAGTATCTAGTACTTGAATATCATGTGAATCTCAACATGTTACTTCTAATTAATGTTGTTGGGTTTTAATTATTTTAATTGGGATTGAGAATGCTGTCAACCATTCTCAATGTTTCACAACCACCATGATAGTTAAATAAATTTATTCCTTTGCAGTAGGGAAAAACTGGCTTTACGCAAAACTGTAACCATAGAGCTTTCCACCAGCCATATATGCATATAGTATAGCTGTTTCATTCCATTACTCTCTATGTGTTACATTGCCAGCATATTCCATGTGCTGACCCGTTTTCGGGCTGCAACTTCTCATGTTGCAGACTTTTCAGACGACGAGTAAAGTGCTTTTAGGTCGTGGCCCTATACTCAGTGATGCCGTTGGAGTTGATGGACCCATTTACCTTCCAAGTCTTCCGCTGTTTTCGACATTAGATGGCCTTAAGCCATATTTATTGTAATAAGTTCTCTTTGAGACAACGTTGTAATAAGTGTGTGATTGCCACTCTGCTATAAATCCTTCGATGTGTTGTGTGGTGTCAGCATTACTGATCCAGGGATGACACCTGAGCACAGAGCACTTGATCCATTCGGGTTGGGTCGCTACAGAGAATGGTATCAGAGCACACGCTGACTGTAGGACACGACCACTAAGTTAAAGCCATAGACCATCATTCTCTTCTCATTTTCTAACTCCTCATCTTTTCTACCCATTTAGGATGACGCACGCGAAGATTAAGTACGCTCAACCGGATGAAGGCACACCATTTGGATTTCACCTGGAGGAAGTCACCAAGTACCTGAACATTGGATTACCAAGCTTCACGGGAACATTCAACGCCACTCTTCCTGAAGAGGAGCGCTGGAAGATTCAAGCTCACGTTCCGGGAAGGACATTCGCACCAATCACGAAGCCCATAGATAGTATTTTCAATGCACCAACCTGGAGTCTGGGAAGGAGCATGGCAGCTCATATTACCATAGGACGCATTGGAGAAGTTTACCAAGAAGACCTCAAGGACACTATCTACCAGATTTGCGGACGCCGAGATGAACAATGGGAGTTAGTCAGCACCAAGAAGGATAGATCCATTGCATCTTTCATCCAGGAGTTAAACCAGCACATTCGACGCCACGAGAACCAGATGTGCAATGATATGATAGAGTTGAAGAATGCGAAGGCAAGGATCATCGAGCTAGAAGGAGAACTGAAGTCTACACGCAAGGACTACATGGATGAGATCGTAGCTCTAGCAAGACACAATGGCGATCTTAAGCAGGAGATTGAAGAACTCAAGGGGAAGTTAGCATCCCAGGAGGAAGACGAGTACGTCGCATGTCTGGACGACTAGATCATCATCGACGACACTGATTCGGATCCAAGTGAACCCGACTTTGAAGACGAAGCTGGAGCAGATATCATGGAGAGTTCCACCGGTTCAAATTTCTAGATTACCACCAGATAGTAGTAGTATTCCCCCATGTAAACACAATAGTTCGAGCACTTTTGTGATAGTTAGACCGTTGTAAGCCCTTGTTTGATTGAATGAAGTGATTTTGGGTGATTTTGCTCATGTGCATTGGGGTAGTGTTTTCCCTTTAGACCTCACTCTATTCTTAAATCTCGTCTCTTCTAAACCCTCAGATGCCTCCAACCCAAGCTCTTAGGACACCAATGCTAGTAAGCTCGCCAGGAGCAGAGTACATGGCCAGACAAGGATGTTTTCAAGTGCCATTAAGTATAGGAAGGCATGTTTTCCCAACGGATTTAATTATTCTGGAGTTCCAAGGTCTGGATGTGATTCTTGGTATGGATTGGCTGTCGATGTATGGAGGAAACATCGATTGCGCCAGTAAGACAATTTTACTTACCACACCAGAAGGAAGAAGGATTAAGTATGTATCCTAGCATGTGCCAGACAGGACACAAGTAAACTGCCTAACAGGAGTTGTGCAAGAGGAAGTACCAGTGGTGAAGGATTTTCCTGATGTATTTCCTGAGGAATTGCCAGGCATGCCACCGGATAGAGACGTTGAGTTTTTGATTGAGTTATTGCCAGGTACAGGCCCAATATCGAAGCGACCGTACCGGATGCCAGCAAAGGATTTGGTGGAAATTAAGAATTAGATTAAGGAGTTATTGGATAAAGGTTACATTCGCCCAAGTTCTTCGCCTTGGGGATCACCCGTACTTCTAGTGGAAAAGAAGGATGGATCATTAAGGATGGTTGTAGATTATCGGGGATTGAATGAAGTAACCATCAAGAACAAGTACCCACTGCCAATGATCAACGATCTGTTTGATCGGTTGCAAGGAGCTAAAGTGTTTTCCAAGATCGATTTGCGATCAGGGTACCATCAATTGAAGATTCGAGAGCAGGACATACCTAAGACAGCATTCACCATGAGATATGGACTGTATGAGTATACCGTTATGTCATTTGGATTGACTAACGCACTTGCCTATTTTACGAACCTGATGAACAAAGTGTTTATGGAGTTTTTGGATAAGTTCGTCGTAGTGTTCATTGATGACATCCTGGTTTATTCAAAGAATGAAGAGGAGCATAAGGAACATTTGCGTTTGGTTTTGGAGAAACTAAGGGAACATCAGTTATACGCCAAATTCAGCAAATGTGAGTTTTGGTTGAAGGAAGTTGGATTCCTCGGACACGTTATATCCGGAGAAGGTATAGCAGTTGACCCCACTAAGGTTGAGACCGTAACCGAATGGGAAGCACCAACAACAGTTGGAGAGATCCGGAGTTTTCTTGGACTCGCAGGATACTACCGGAGATTCATCGAGAACTTTTCAAAGATTGCGAAGCCTATGACGGAGTTGTTGAAGAAGGATACTAAGTTCAATTGGACTAAGGAATGTGAGGCTAGTTTCCAGGAATTGAAGAAACGCTTGGTTACCTCACCAGTATTGATTTTGCCAGATCAGACCAAGGATTATGAGGTGTATTGCGACGCTTCACGTCGAGGACTTGGAGCAGTGCTTATGCAGGAAGGGAGAGTTGTTTTGTATGCTTCACGGCAACTGAAGCCTCATGAGTTGAATTATGCCACGCATGATTTGGAGTTAGCAGCCGTAGTGCATGCTTTGAAAACGTGGAGACATTTGCTCATTGGAAATCATTGTGAGGTGTACACGGATCACAAGAGTTTGAAGTACATTTTCACGCAGAAGGAGTTGAACCTCAGACAAAGGAGATGGTTGGAGCTCATCAAGGATTATGATATGAGATTGCATTACCACCCCGAAAAAGCTAATGTAGTAGCTGACGCATTGAGCCGTAAGAGCCATGTCAACACCCTAGTGACGGGGAAAATACCCAAGGAGTTAGCAGAAAACCTTCGTGAGCTATGTTTGGAAATAGTTCCGAGAGGCTATGTAGGAACATTGGAGATTCAGTCAACATTGATGGATAAGATCAGAGAAGCTCCGAAATCTGACAAGGAGATTGCTGCTATAAAAGAGAAATTGAGCGAAGGAAAAGCAAAGGGATTTCGTGAGGATGAGCACGATACCTTATGGTTTGAAGACCGTGTTTATGTGCCCAATGACCCAGAGATCAGGAAGTTGATTTTGCAAGAGGCACATGATTCACCGTATTCGATTCACCCAGGGAATACCAAGATGTATTTGGATTTGAAGGAAACATTCTGGTGGACCGGAATGAAGAAGGATATTGTAGCATATGTAGCAGTTTGTGACGTATGTCAGAGAGTAAAGGCAGAGCATCAGAAGCCAGCAGGATTGTTACAACCATTGCCGATACCCGAATGGAAGTGGGATAAGATAGGCATGGATTTTATCACGGGACTACCCAGGACGAAAGCAGGCTATGACTCGATTTGGGTAGTAGTTGATCGTTTGACGAAGGTAGCACATTTTATTCCAGTTAAGACCACTTACACCAGTGCTAAGTTGGCAAAGATATACATGACTAGGATCGTATGTTTGCATAGAGTTCCGAGGAGTATCGTATCTGATAGAGGAACCCAATTTACCTCAAAGTTTTGGAATCAGTTGCATGAAACTTTAGGAACCAGACTGGAGTTCAGCACAGCTTTTCACCCACAGACGGATGGATAGACCGAGAGAGTCAATCAGATTTTGGAAGATATGTTGAGAGCTTGTGCACTAGATTATGGATCTAGTTGGGATGATAACTTGCCGTATGCGGAGTTTTCTTATAACAACAGTTACCAAACCAGTTTGAAGATGGCACCTTTCGAAGCTTTATACGGAAGGAGGTGCAGGACACCGTTGTCATGGGACGAAGTTGGAGACCGTCAATTCTTTGGACCAGATTTGATTAAGGAGTCTGAACGGAAGGTTAAGTTGATTCGCGATAGGCTCAAGGTAGCCCAGTCCAGGCAGAAGAGCTACGCAGATTCTAAACGCAAGGAGACAGTTTACGAAACCGGAGATAGAGTTTACCTTCGAGTATCCCCACTTCGAGGAGTTAAGCGCTTTGGAGTTAAGGGAAAGTTAGCACCGCGTTTCGTTGGACCGTATAAGATCTTGCAACGAATGGGAGAAGTCTCTTATAAGTTGGAATTGCCAGAGGAGCTGTCAGGAGTTCATGATGTATTCCATGTTTCTCAGCTGAAGAAATGTCATGCCGAGATGGAGGAGGTACCGCTAAGAGATACAGTGCCACTTGAAGCGATTCAGTTAAAGGATGACTTAACATATGTGGAGAAGCCAGTCAAGATTCTCGATTATGCCAGCAGAGTTACTCGCAGCAAGGTTATCAAGTTTTGCAAAGTTCAGTGGAACCACCACTCAGAGGATGAAGCCACCTGGGAAAGAGAAGAAGATTTGCTCAAGGACCACCCTCACCTATTTTCTAGCCAACCCGAATCTCGAGGGCGAGATTCATCTTAAGGGGGGTAGGTTTGTAACATCCCAAATTTGCAATTTGGAATGTTATACACTAGATCATATGCATATCATATTTTCTTGCATTTTGGCCGATCCTAGAAATTTCACGCAACTCAAGGACCCTCGGAGAGAGTTGGAGATTTCGTTATTTTCATATTTTATAGTTCTCTCAAATTTTGGAAAAGAGGATCATTTGATTTATTTATTTCATCTTCAATTATTTTTCCGATATCAAAAATATGAGAGAGGGAATAATATGACTTTCCCAAAATTGAGGAAAAATGAAGATTTAATAAATAGATCGAATTTTGGTTTTGCCGGAGTTTTGTTTGCTTTTTATCTGGATAGGGAAAAATGCGTGTTTTCAAAAATTGCATTTTAGGTCTGGAGAAAAGTTCATTTTGTTCGACTCATTTTTTAGGAGTCGGGGAAAATTTACTTTAGGAGTTTTGGAGCTCGTTTAGATTTCTTTTCTTTGTTTTTCTGCGCGCGTAACCGATTTAAAAAAAAAGAGCAGCGCCCCGCCTGGGCCAAAGGCCCAGCCGGCCGGCCACCCCAGCCCCCTGCGCGCCGTGCGCCAGGCAAGGCAGGCGCCAGTCGCCGCCGCCTCTTACTCTAGCCGAGTCCGGCTAGGGTTAGCCCCTCCCTCTTTCCTTTGTTTCGTTTTCCTTTTCCTACTCTATTTCTTGTCCCCTACCCCAAGTAACCCCCCCACCTATATAAATACATCCCAAACCCCCCCTCTCCTCACTTCAATCCCAAGCCCCTCTCCACCTCAAACCCCTAGCCCCACACCACCCCGCGCCTCCCCAAGCCGCGCCCCACCCCGCCCCCCTCACCCGCCACCGCCGCTGCCCTATAGCCGCGCCGCCCCGCGCCTAAGCCGCCGCCACCGCCCTTAGTCGCCGCCGCCCGGAGCCCGCCTCCCGAGGTAGCCGCGCCTCTCTTTTTCTTCCCCGGTCCGGTTTTTCCAAAAAGAACCGTTCCGTTTTCTCTCCGTTTCTTTTCTTTTTCTTCCGGTTTTTGTTTCGGTTTTCTTCTGAAACCCTAGATCGGTTTTCGTTCTTCTTTCGGACCGTTCGTCCCAACGAACGTGATCACCGATTTTCCCAGTTAACGACGCCCGTTCGTTTAATCGTTCTTCTTTTTCTTTTCGTCGGATTTATTCCGCGATCGCGATCTCAGATCCGATCTTCGTTCTAGTTTTTCTTCTCGCTCGTTTATCGGAATCAGGTGATTCAAGTGCCTGGAGTTTCGTTTCGAAACCGCCGTTCCGTCTAATCAACTTGAACAAGTTTTTGCTACAGTAAAATTTTACCTAGTTTCAACTTGCTAGAACCGAGTTGTTTTCTTCCGCCATTTGGTTTTTCCGTCGTCTGTTCGGTTCTTTCTTTCTTTGCAACCGGAGTTCTTAAGTTGAACTTTCTGGTTCGTTCTTTTGTTCGAGTTTTACCTGTGCATTAGATGAGTACTTATTGTGTGCTTGTTGTTTGTCTGCGATAGATCACCCGGATTGCGCCGCTTGTTACTTCGAAACCCTAGGTCTCGCGGATCATCAGCAAGGCAAGTAACACTTTGATCATACCTTTTCTACAACCCATGTTTTATTGCATTAGATCAATCCTCACACATTGCATGATTAGGATCTAATTAAATTGTGGGATGGGAAGTAGATGAGGTAGTACCTATCACTTGTATTATTATGAAACCTTTGGGAGTTACTTCTACGTTTGCTTATTATGCCATGCTATGCTAGTAGACGTGGATTGGGTGAGTGATATCCATGACAGATGTGAGTTGATAATTTTAATGGTTTATCTAAGGTGGCAACTTAAACACACATCTGGGTGGATTGAGGCACCTGATGTCTATCAGGACTTGCCTATTTTATTTTGGACCGCCACCCAGGCTCAAAGGGATCATAAGATCTTTCGAACTAGAAACTTACGTGTGCAGCCACAAGCCATTATGGGCTCTGGCATAGTTGACTAAGTTGTGCAAACTCTTACGGGTAGACTAGCAGATGTAGGGGAAAGTAGGTGTACTGGTCTACCCACATGTAAGGTGCTAGCGCTAAGACTGTGTCTCGGTCATCCGTCTTCTCAAACACCATGTAGTGCGAGAAACCAAACGGAGGCGATCGAGTCTTGTGGGGAAAAGTGCGCAAACCTCTGCAGAGTGTACAAACTAATCATGATTAGCCGTGTCCCCGGTTACGGACAACTTGAGTATCTAGTACTTGAATATCATGTGAATTTCAACATGTTACTTCTAATTAATGTTGTTGGGTTTTAATTATTTTAATTGGGATTGAGAATGCTGTCAACCATTCTCAATGTTTCACAACCACCATGATAGTTAAATAAATTTATTCCTTTGCAGTAGGGAAAAACTGGCTTTACGCAAAACTATAACCATAGAGCTTTCCACCAGCCATATATGCATATAGTATAGCTGTTTCATTCCATTACTCTCTATGTGTTACATTGCCAGCATATTCCATGTGCTGACCCGTTTTCGGGCTGCAACTTCTCATGTTGCAGACTTTTCAGACAACGAGTAAAGTGCTTTTAGGTCGTGGCCCTATACTCAGTGATGCCGTTGGAGTTGATGGACCCATTTACCTTCCAAGTCTTCCGCTGTTTTCGACATTAGATGGCCTTAAGCCATATTTATTGTAATAAGTTCTCTTTGAGACAACGTTGTAATAAGTGTGTGATTGCCACTCAGCTATAAATCCTTCGATGTACCGTGTGGTGTCAGCATTACTGATCCAGGGATGACACCTGAGCACAGAGCACTTGATCCATTCGGGTCGGGTCGCTACAGGTTGACCGGTCAACTAAACAATATACGAAGCTATACGCTGACACAGTGAGTGTATAATCCGTCGGTATAGAGAGTTCGAGTGAGAGGGGAGGCCCATGAGAGATAGCAGAGAGAGAGAGAGAGAAACAGCTACTCCCTCCGTTCGATAATGTAGTTCCAACATTTTTTTAAGTCAAACTTTTGAAACTTTGACCAAGTTTATAAATAAATTACTTATACCTACAATACCAAAGATAAATGATAGTATGAGGTAAGTACATGTTGTGATGAATCTAATGATCGTTCCAGATGTAGATGGGACGTTGATGCTTTGCCTGGCCCATGCATGAACCAAACGCTTCAGCACCACACAAGCCTGGCCAGGCATAAATATTTTACATCTCACATCCACACCAGGCAGTACCGGCCATCAAGGCATGAGGGTCAGGTGACAAACCAAACTGACCAATAAAGTTTGAGAGAGATTGAGGAGCCCCGATAAGGCTGAGTGGTGCGTCAGATAGCTGAGAGGGGGAAAGAGATATTCCATCCGATCGATAATGCAGTGCATGTCAAATTTTTAGAAGTTAAACTTTGGAAACTTTGATCAGGTTTACGCAAATGTTATTTATATCTACAAAACCAAAGATACATCATACAAAACTACATCTCATGGTGAATCTAATGGTATATGTTTGTCGTACTAGATGTAATTCTTTTTCTCCACGTACATGGTCAAACTTTGTGATGTTTGACTTTTCAATAAATCTATATGCTATGGACCGAGGAGAGTGCCTCGGTCAAGACAGATCAAGTGCGCATGAAGGAGAATGAGTAAGTGTGCAAAAAGAGTATGTGTGTGAAAGAGAAAGTGACAACAAATGATAAATTAGAGAGAGAGTGTGTTTTTTCGTTTCTTATGCGAACATATCACACATTCATCTCCGAGATGGAAAAGCGAGGCGAGGAGATACACGAAGATAGCTAGTGTGTGATTGTTTGCAACAGAGAGAGACACCCCTGTAGAACATGTCCAACAGAGGTCTGGCCAACAAGGAACAAAGGTCGAGAGGGACACATGGATGGCATGGACGCATGGGGAGGGAGAGAGGGTGTGTTTGTGATAGAGAGATCCAGTCGAGATCGTGAGGGGACTATATGGGTGGGAGATCGAGGGAGTGCGTGCGCGATAGAAAGATGCCCCAAGAGAAATCGAGATAGACCATGCACATGTTTGTGATGGAGACTAAGATTAGCTAGTCATATACATATAGGGGGGACTGCGTGTGCCTACAATTGAGTGAGAGACCATCATACTTGGCTAGCTGGGCATGAGATTGTGTCTGTGCGCGTGTGAGATGGGGAGAGAACGAGGGGGAGAGATAGAGTTTTAGATGGGCCTATTGAGTGCGAGTGAGATATGCATGTGTATGTGTGACCCAGGTGGATGGAGAGTTTGAGAGAGGGGGGAAGAGCTCCAAGACGACATAGTGGTGCGTGAGAGAGTTACGGGCAAAGAGCCAAGGAATTTGTGTGCATACGATGAGTGCACCCAAGATATCTAGCTTGGACTAGCTAGAGTATCATACATAGTGTGCGAGAGAGACCTATAGATGGTGTATATATGCATGCGAACTAGAAAGACCCCCCCCCACACACACACAAAGAGAGAGAGAGAGAGAGAGAGAGAGAGAGAGAGAGAGAGAGAGAGAGAGAGAGAGAGAGAGAGAGAGAGAGATGGAGAGAAAGGGAGAGGGACCAACAAGGTTTTTGTGTCGGATGCGTGCGATAGAATTGAAGATTATCGGAGAGAGAGAGAGAGAGAGAGAGAGAGAGAGAGAGAGTAGGAGTCCGGGAGAGGGGCAGGTCAGGTTTTATGCATCAAAGACTGACATAAACCATGTTTCGATATAAACTTGCATTCAAATATTTAAATTGGAGAACATGTTGTCTGCAATCCACACATGAACGGATATATGCGTATATCAAACAAGTTCATTAATTTGACTTTCAACATGTTCATGGAGTACTATAATACTGTACAAAATGCTACTCGATTGAGGTGTTCAATTTTGGATTTAGTTCACTATTTTGACCTACTGATCGAGCTATTTCATTGAATCGAGATATTTCATTTTGGGTTTGATTCGCGTTTTTGAGTGGGTCAACTATTTGTCATATAGTAAATCGCTAGCAACGAGCATGTAAAAACACATTACTCCCGAGCATCATCTCTCCATCTAAAAAAGAAGTGGCAAGCTAATATTTCAAAATTTGATCCGAATCGACTTGGTAAGGTACACATGGATGCTCATTCTCCCAAAATTTGAACGAACCGTTAAACATCCTCTTTGCTTAGTGGAATCCGCCCGAGCAAATAAATGGGAGATGCGAAATTACCGTCCTATGTGGGACACGCATCAATTGGCCCGTTGTACATCAAGGGTAGGTTCGTAACTTCATCCAAGCGCGCCTTCTCCTCGGCCGAAATGACATGTGCCGAATAATTCATAAACCATGGTCGGCAAAACATGCTCTCCTCGCCTGAAATAGCTCGCGCCCACTATTTCAAAACATGCTCTCCTCGTCCGCAATCGCTCCCGCCCACTATTTGGGGAGAAGCAAAGTTACTCTACTATCCCCGACCCTCAGTACACAGACCCAAGCCGAGAAGCCTATAGGCAAGGGTAGAACTGTAACTCCCCCTCACATTTCAGACAAATGTGTCCATAAGACATGGTTCCACTCCCCTCCCAATTAACCCCGCCCGCCCCCATTCATACCTCGTGGGCGCCAAATCACCTTATCCCCGGGAAGCTCCCTTCTCCCGAGCCGCGAAACCTTAGCCCCACCTCCATGGCGCCCCCACCGCACCAATTTCACAGCCGCCTCCTCCCTAATGCCGGAGACATTGTCCATTTTCCATCATGCACTGGGCTGTGTGCCTCTTACTCCGTGCTGCTGGTGCTGCCTCGATGACGGCCGCGTGAACCGTACCGGAGCCGATTCACCCCCGCCGTTGTTCATGGTGCCGGAGCGGCTCCAACTTCGGGTTCGTCCAGAGTCCTGGTGCTGCTTCCGCGTAGCCATCGACCGTCGCGACATTGCTCTTTCCCTGCCGCCGATCGCCACCGCAACTGCGCCGGCCTCACCGACTCGGCAGCTGGACCTGCCTACTTCACCATGCCGCCAGATAGGTCGCACCCTCATCTCAAATCACTTTATTTAGGCGTTAGTTGTCTGAATTTTTATTCTGGGCCAATCGATTCCCAATGGGAAGCAGCACCCCTCAAGGCGGTGGAGCTCCTAGGCTACCGGTTGGTTTGTGTCTAACGTAAGGGTGTGGGGCCGCAAGTTCGCCGCGGAAGCAGCGCTTAGATGGCTATCTTGTAGAGTTGTGTGGGTTGAAGGTACTGCCGCCGCCGGATCTGGATGACGGGGAGACTTTGTGGATTGGCCCGGGGGCGGCGCAACCATGGCAGTGCGGTGGGGCGGGGAGCGAGGTTTTGGCCGGGGCCACGGACAGCGGAGGCAAGCTTCTCTGCCATTGGTCGCTGGCTCTTCGGGGAAGATTCCCAACAGTGTCAGCCGGGAGGCATAAGATGGCCAACCATCCGGCGTAGATCAGACAGTACCAAAATAAAATAAAATCGTGTGACCCCAATTTAGTCTTCAGTCAACAGACGTGTGACCACTCTCGTACCTTGCTGTTGATCTCTTAGTGTATTTCTTCAGATCAAAGAGATATGTCATTCTTAACATTATGCGTTATTTGCATCTTCAGACACACCGTCTTCCGACTCACCGCAGCTGCTCCAACAAGGGAAGCATACACCAGAAGGGAGCTATAGTCCCCACTCAACAGTTCCCTGCATCGAATGCGTGTGCCCAACATGGACAGCCACAACAACTGCAGGGCCATCGACAAGTTAGCACAAGATGCTCACTCCTATGGATGGCAGCCAGATAGGTTGTACCCTCATCTTACTTGTGTGCAACATTTATGGCTTTGTTATTCATCTAAGCATGGAAAATAGATCATCACATTTCACTGTATATTCATGCTGATCTCTTACGGGTCTTGTTCAGGAGTTAACGTTGTTCCATAGATCAGCTAAGATACTTGTTCTTTAGGTAACGTTGTCCCATAGTTATCATCCATCAACCAATGCTATCACACATGCTGGTGATTATAGTATTATACCACTTCTAGTATTACCTATGTTGTTCTTTAATACTTTTGTGTGCCATCTAGTTAATCTCGAGTACAAACGATACATATTCTGTAGCTTTCATCTGTGTTCTCCCTTTAGTTTATGAGACCTGTTGCTGCTAGTTAACCCCAGTCCTACTATTTATGTCGTCTCCTACAGACACTCATTACATAAATCTAACTACTAGTTGTCTTCCATGCATGTCAGATATAATTGCACACACTGATATATCCACAAGAACCTCACGGAGCAATGTAAAGGCCAATAAACTTAATGTCAATGATACCCAATATGATGGAACATGTAAAGGCAGTTCTTCAGAAGACTTGCAGAAAGATGATGAATCCTCTTCACCCCACAATGTCCTTGCTCTAACTTGGCCTGTGATATGGGTACAACATGCATATAATGTCCTGGAGTGTATCTACTCTGTTGCAATGCCATGTGCTTAGCATGCTGATCATGCATGTAAATATGTCATGCCTTCGTGTTTTTCAGTACCTATTCCATTCATGATAACATGTTTTCAAATTCAAGTATTGTCATTCTACTCTATCGTAATGCCATCTTCTTAATTTGGACATCATGCTTCTGAATATCTTATGCATTGTTATTCATCAATATGTACTTCATCTGTCTACCATACCATGTTTTTTTACATTGAAGTGCTGGTCTAGTGTTTTGTTGCAATGCCATCTTATTTTCCCAATCATACACGTGTATGTTTCCTTAGTTATTTCTGTATGTATTCCGCTAGCATACAGTTTTACATTTAACTAGTGTTTTTTTGCTGTGTTGTCCTGTCGTATCCCTAGATCTTACACCATACTCCCTCCGTCTGGATTACATGTTGCCGAAATGGATAAAAAAGGATGTATCTAGAAATAAAATACGCCTAGACCCATCCATTTTTTTCCGGATGGAGGGAATACATGTCAATATGGCATGCCTTTTTATTCTTTAGTACCTATTCCATCTCTCTATTGTCCCATGTTTTATAATTAAAGCACCATTCTTCTATACAAGGCATGCAAGGGGACGACGACTATGTTAGAATCTGAAGGGTTATAAACAAGGCCTTTGGAAAAGATCCAAATGCCAGGAGATAATAAACCAACTCCATTTTTTATAGATACTGCTCCAGCACAGAGAAACCCAACTCCTACTAATAATAAGCAGATTCCAATGGCCAAAGAACTAGTCCGCTCCAGTCCAACAAAAATATGTCAACTCAATTCTAAGAAGCATGTGTGTATGCTTGCATCATGAAATTTTATAGCATACTGATCATATTTTCTACATGTTTCTTACCCATCTCTCTTTTAGAAAATAAGCTTAACAGATAGAAGAATTTCTGCAATGGTATCGTTTATGAGGAAAGATTCTTGCAGGAATTCTCTGTGCTCCAATGTAGATGTAAGTACCTATTGTATATCACTATATTTTTACATCAGCATGCATTTTGTTAATCGGCGTGAATCCAACCTTTATCTGATCTAAATTTAGTTGTAGCAAAATGTATGATTAAAGGTCACAATGTTGTAGAACTGAAATACGCCTAGACCCATCCATTTATTTCCGGATGGAGGGAATACATGTCAATATGTCATGCCTTTCTATTCTTCAGTACCTATTCCATCTCTATTGTAGCATGTTTTATAACTGAATCACCATTCTTCTATATAAGCCATGCAAGGGGAAGACGGCTGTGTTAGAATCTGAAGGGTTACAAACCAGGTCTTTGCAAAAGATCCAAACGCCAGGAGATAATAAACCAACTCCATTTTTCATAGATACTGCTCCAGCACAGAGAAACCCAACTCCCACTGGTAATAAGCAGATTCCAGTGGCCAAAGAACTAGTCCGCTCCAGTCCAGCAAAAGAATGTCACCTCCATTCTAAGAAGCGTGTGCATATCCTCGCATCATGAAATTTTATAGCATTCTGATCATATTTTCTACATGTTTCTTACCCATCTCTCTTTTAGAAAATAAGGTTAAATGATACAAGACTTCCTCCATTGGGATCGTATTCAAGGAAAATATCTTGCGGGAATTCTCTATGCTCCAATGCTGATGTAAGTACCTGTTTTATATCACTATATTTTTACATCAGCATGTATTTTGTTAATCAGCGTGAATCTAACCTTTATCTGATCTAAAATTAGTTGTAGCAAAATGTTAAAGGCGCCAATGTTGATTTTTGTAAGGAAAACTGCCTGGTAGTTTTGCATACTGAGCTTCATGAATGTACTATCTCATATCACACACATTACTGAATTGTAGTGCTTCTCTGGTTGCCCATTCATTCATTGTGTCAGTGTTGCTTTCGTATTACCTTACCTGGCTGATGATAGCTATGCCATATTGTGTTAATTTGGTGTAGGCTAGTTGCCCAAACGTTCGTTGTGTCAATGTTGCTTTCCTATTATCTGACTTGGCCAATGATAGAAATGCTAGTGTGTTAATTTTGTGCAGGCTGCCGAAGATAAGTAGACAAACTCTGAAAACAGCAAGGCAACCCCATTGTTTCTTTCCAGTAAATCTAGGCCAGGTAATATGGCAATAACTCATGATTAATCTGTTTGGTTCCTGTCCTAATTTATGTTATGATGCAGTGGTCGAGACACTCTGCACTATCAATAATACAAGCCTGCCAAAATCGCCATCTGAATCTGTTCAGTATCCTCTGTCTCAAATGCAACAGAATAAATGTATGTTTGTGAACCAATTAATGGCTGAAGCAATGATGGAAATGTTAGATGAATCAGAGGTGCAGAGTCGTGCGACACAACAACTGATCAATGTTTTAAGAGATAGTGTAGCAAAGCAGCAAGAACTTGCCCACATGCTTATGGGCGTCATCTGTGCTGAGGTTGTAGATTGTGACATTGTAGATGGTTAGGTTCTGTTCATTTATTTGTAGTCACATCAATCTTTGATTGCCCAGTGGGTGTAATTTCCTGTAATATATGCTGGATGTGCAACGTTATTCCCTGTATGCCGTACCTTTGCTTGATCGGTTTTGGTCCTATGCATAATTGCTCATCGTAATGAGCTCAAATTATCTAATTTGGCATAAAGACATGAACGAACTTTACTGGGCCCATTAAGTTAATGGGCCGTTACTAGGCCGAAAGTTAATGGTCAGCCCTCTTACCTCCCGGGTCGTTAACAGGACGACATCGAAGCGGGCAACAGGTGGCCCCAATTTATTTCACGGGTCGTTAACATGTCATTACTAAGTTTGGGCTACATATGGCCCAACTATACTGTAGGCCTTTAGCAGGCCGAAAGAGACAGTGGGCTTGTACTGGACCATGAAGAGCATGGGCCGCTAAGAGGCCGAAAGTCAGGTCGTATTGTAAACGGCCCAACTGTGTTGTGGGCCTTTAGCAGGCCGAAAGAGAAACCAGGCTAGTATTGGACCATGAAGGGCATGTACCGTTAAAAGGCCAAAACTAAGGTCTGACTACAAATGGCCCAACTCATTTATGGTCCATTAACAGGCCGAAAGGCACACAGAGCCGGGAATTGGCCCAACACTTAAATGGGTCGCTAAAAGGCCAAAACTCAAGTCCGACTACAAATGGCCCAACTGATTTATGGGCCGTCAACAGGCTGAAAGTGACACCGGGCCAGAAATTGGCCCAACACTTAAATGGGTCGCTAAAAGGCCAAAACTCAGGTCCGACTACAAATGGCCCATTAGATTTATGGGCCGTCAACAGGCTGAAAGACACACCGGGCCGGAAATTAGCCCAAAATTTAAATGGGTCGCTAAAAGGCCGAAAGATGTACATCCTGAAAATTGGCCCATCCATTAAATGGGCCGTTAACAGGCCGAAATCTCATCGGGCCGATATTGAGCCCAAATATATAGAGGGCTGTTAACGGGCTCGAACTGACGATGGGCTGCAATGGTGTCAAATCTTTAACGGGCCGAATTGGCACATATCATATGGGTCGTGGGCTTAAATGGACTTGACACAAGTAGGCCTTATATGGGTCGGCCTGCTAATTTTTACTAGGTCTGCATTTTTCACCAGAATGGGCCACTGTTGGGCCATGCCATGTGTCGACCTATCATAGGTGCCTCGTGTCCAATGAGTGGATGACATCTGTCCCAACGGTGAGGCAACACGTGTTTCCTTCGGCCAATCAGAATTTTACACATGGAAATTTCCCATTGGTCAGGGCTGTTAACGGGTTATCGGATCCAAAATCCGACCCGATAGCTTAACGGCGTTCTGTTACGGTGGATGCCACGTGTCGGTCAACCTTGACGAAAGCACTTCTATGACGCGTGATTTATCGTCATGGAAGTGGAAACTTCCATGATGATAATTTTGGTAATGTCATGGAACACTTCTACAACAGCACAGGTATGACTATCTTGATTCTGTCATAAAATCTTCATGGATGTATATGCATGACAAAAAATGCGACCTACTATGACAAACACGTATCATCACGGAAGTGTATTTTTTTGTAGTGTGTATTTGAACGTAGAGCCTATCACACCCAAGCTTCAAAATATCAGATATCGGGTTCGTATCAGTTTGGCTGCGACATATCGGATGTCGGATATCGGGTGATATATCGGACGATATGTAGATATTCCAGAGAAAATACATGTAGTTTTATTTCATTATTCTTGTTAAAAACATATGTTTATAGTAACACAAAATGTATGATGTCAATACTTGAACATAACACTTTCAGATTCCTAGTTTATTAAATTGTTGATTAAGAAACTATTAAAGAAATATTCATAAAATATGTACTCTATGAATTAAAAAATATGATCTATATGCCTTTGTACGAAACATTGTGCAAGACTTTGATAATATATCATGAAGTCATAAATTCGTAATCTTATTTCACTATTTTCTAATAAAGAATTGTTGTCATGTACATATCGTCATATATCACTAGGCATATCGGGCTAGATATCGGCCATATCATGCTAGATATCGGTCCATATCGGATGATATGTTTGAAAATGATATTTATAAAATGATATGTTATGCTTATATCGGCACAGGCCCAAAAGTGATATATCGGCCTATATATTAGTCGTATCGGCCTATATTTAAAAGCTTGATCACACCCCAGCAACACGTGGTGTCTCAGCACGAAGAACTTTTGCAACGGTGCATACTCAGGGAGAACACTTGTACCTTGATAATTAGTGAGAGATCATCTTATAAAGCTACCGTCGAACCAAGCAAAATAAGATGTATAAAAGATAAACATCACATGCAATCAAAATATGTGACATGATATGGCCATCATCATCTTGTGCCTTTGGTCTCCATCTCCAAAGCATCGTCATGATTTCCATCGTGACCGGCATGACACCATGATCTCCATCATCTTGATCTATATCAATGTGTCGTCACATGGTCGTCTCGCCAACTATTGCTCTTGCAACTATTGCTATCGCATAGCGATAAAATAAAAAAATTATTTGGCGCTTGCATCTTATGCAATAAAGAGACAACCATAAGGCTTATGCCAGTTGCCGATAACTTCAACAAAACATGATCATCTTATACAACAACTTATATCTCATCACATCTTGACCATATCACATCACAACATGCCCTGCAGAAACAAGTTAGACGTCCTCTACTTTGTTGTTGCAAGTTTTACGTGGCCGCTACGGGCTGAGCAAGAACCGTTCTTACCTACGCATCAAAACCACAACGATAGTTTGTCAAGTTAGTGATGTTTTAACCTTCTCAAGGACCGGGCATAGCCACACTCGGTTCAACTAAAGTTGGAGAAACTGACACCCGCTAGTCACCTGTGTGCATAGCACGGCGGTAAAACTAGTCTCACGTAAGCGTATGCGTAATGTCGGTCCGGGCCACTTCATCCAACAATACCGCCAAACCAAAGTGTGACATGCTGGTAAGCAGTATGACTTATATCGCCCACAACTCACTTGTGTTCTACTCGTGCATATTTCATCAATGCAAAACCTAGCTCTGATACCATTGTTGGGGAACATGGTAATTTCAAAAAAAAATCCTACACACACACAGGATCATGGTGATGTATAGCAACGAGAGGGGAGAGTGTTGTCTACGTAACCTCGTAGACCATTCGCGGAAGCATTATATCAACGCGGTTGATGTAGTCGTACGTCTTCATGATCTGACCGATCCAAGTACCAAAAGCACGGCACCTCCGAGTTCTGCACATGTTCGGCTCGGTGACGTCCTCGCCTTCTCGATCCAGCAAGAGGGGCAAAGTAGTAGATGAGTTCCGACAGCACGACGGCGTGGTGATAGTGTTGGTGAAGAAAAATCTCCGCAGGGCTTCACCTAAGCACTACGAAAACTATGATGGAGGATAAACTAGAGGGGATGGGGTTGCCGGCACACGGCTTGGTGTTTCTTGATGTGTCTTGGGTGCTAGCCCTACCCATCTATTTATATGTTGAGCCTTGGGGTCGAAACTTGGAGTAAAAGCCTCCACAAAGTCGGTTTCACCCGAAAGGCAAGAGTCCTTCTCGAACTCCAGGGCCAGACGCCAGGGTTCCCGGCGTCTGGACCCAGACGCCAGGGACCCTGGCGTCTGGACCCAGACGCCAGGGACACCCCTGGACTCCACAAAACTTCCTTTTGCGCTTTCCAAAAACCTTGTGGGCTTTCCCCTTTGGCCCAAATAAAGTGTTTTGGTACCCAAACATTTCGAGAACTATGTAGACATGACAGAGACACCTCTCTGGTCAATAACCAATAGCGGGACCTGGATGCCCATATTGGCTCCTACATATTGTACAAAGATCTTTATCGTTCAGACCGCATAACAACATACGTTGTTCCCTTTGTCATCGGTATGTTACTTGCCCGAGATTCGATTGTCGGTATCTCAATACCTAGTTCAATCTCGTTACCGGCAAGTCTCTTTACTCATTCTGTAATACATCATCCCGCAACTAACTCATTAGTTGCAATGCTTGCAAGGCTTATAGTGATCTGCATTATCGAGTGGGCCCAGAGATACCTCTCCGATAATCGGAGTGACAAATCCTAATCTTGAAATACGCCAACCCAACAAGTACCTTTGGATACACCTGTAGAGCACCTTTATAATCACCCAGTTGCGTTGTGACGTTTGGTAGCACACAAAGTGTTCCTCCGGTAAATGGGAGTTGCATAATCTCATAGTCATAGAAACATGTATAAGTCATGAAAAAAGCAATAGCAGAATACTAAATGATTGAGTGCTAAGCTAACGGAATGGGTCAAGTCAATCACATCATTCTCCTAATGATGTGATCTCGTTAATCAAATGACAACTCATGTCAATGGCTAGGAAACATAACCATCTTTGATCAACGAGCTAGTCAAGTAGAGGCATACTAGTGACACTCTGTTTGTCTATGTATTCACACAAGTATTATGTTTCCGGTTAATACAATTCTAGCATGAATAATAAACATTTATCATGAATTAAGGAAATAAATAATAACTTTATTATTGCCTCTAGGGCATATTTCCTTCATGACTAATCTCTTAAAAAAGATGTTCCTTTTGTCTTTGATGATTGTGTAGAAGCATTTGAAATACTTAAGAAAGCCTTGATTTCTGCACCCATTGTTCAGCCTCCTGATTGGAATTTACCATTTGAAATTATGTGTGATGCTAGTGATTATGTTGTAGGTGTTGTTCTAGAAGAAAGAGTTGATACAAATTAAATGTTATCCAATATGCTAGTAAAAGTCTAGATAGTGCCCAAAGAAATTATGGTACTACTGAAAAAGAATTTTTAGTAGTTGTATTTGCTTGTGATAAGTTCAGACCTTATATTGTTGATTCCAAAGTAACTGTTCACACTGATCATGCTGCTATTAAATATCTTATGGAAAAGAAAGATGCTAAACCTAGACTTATTAGATGGGTTCTCTTGCTACAAGAATTTGATTTGCATATTATTGATAGAAAGGGAGCTGAGAACCCAGTTGCAGACAACTTGTCTAGGTTAGAGAATGTTCTTGATGACCCACTACCTATTGATGATAGCTTTCCTAATGAACAACTAGCTGTCATAAATGCTTCTCGTACTGCTCCATGGTATGCTGATTATGCTAATTACATTGTTGCTAAATTTATACCACCTAGTTTCACATACCAGCAAAAGAAAAAGGTTTTCTATGATTTAAGACATTACTTCTGGGGTGACCCACACCTTTATAAATAAGGAGTAGATGGTGTCATTATATGTTGTGTACCTGAGCATGAACAGGAACAGATCCTACGCAAGTGTCACCCGAGGCTTATGGAGGACACCATGCTGTAGATAGAACTGCACATAAGGTACTGCAATCCGGTTTTATTGGCCTACTCTCTTCAAAGATGCTCGTAAGTTTGTCTTGTCCTATGATGAATGCCCAAGAATTGGTAATATTAGTAGACGTCAAGAAATGCCTATGAATTATTCACTTGTTATTGAACCATTTGATGTTTGGGGCTTTGATTATATGGGAATGTTTCCTTCCTCTAATGGGTAAACACATATTTTAGTTGTTGTTGATTATGTTACTAAGTGGGTAGAAGCTATTCCAACTAGTAGTGTTGATCATAACACCTCTATTAAGATGCTTAAGGAAGTTATTTTTCTGAGATTTGGAGTCCCTAGATACTTAATAACTGATGGTGGTTCACATTTTATTCATGGTGCTTTTCGTAAGACGCTTGCTAAGTATGATGTTAATCATAGAATTGCATCTCAGTATCACTCGTAGTCTAGTGGTCAAGTAGAATTGAGTAATAGAGAGCTGAAATTAATTTTGCAAAAGACTGTTAATAGATCTATAAAGAATTGGTCAAAGAAACTTGATGATGCACTATGGGCTTATATAACTACATATAAAAATCCTATGGGTATGTCTCCATATAAAATGGTTTATGGTAAAGCATGTCACTTACCACTCGAACTAGAACATAAGGCATATTGGGCCATTAAAGAGCTCAATTATGATTTCAAACTTGCTGGTGAGAAGAGGCGTTTTGACATTAGCTCACTTGATGAATGGAGAACCCAGGCCTATGAGAATGCCAAACTGTTTAACGAAAAAGTTAAAAGATGGCATGACAAAAGGATACAAAAACGTGAGTTTAATGTAGGTGATTATGTATTATTATACAACTCTCGTTTAAAATTTTTTGCAGGAAAATTCCTCTCTAAATGGGAAGGTCCTTACGTCATCGAGGAGGTCTATCGTTCCGGTGCCATAAAAATCAACAACTTCGAAGGCACAAATCCGAGGGTGGTGAACGGTCAAAGAATCAAACATTATATCTCAGGTAATCCCATAAATGTTGAAACTAATGTTATTGAAACCGTAACCCCAGAGGAATACATAAGGAACACTTTCCAGAACGTTTTAGACTCCGAAAAAGAATAGGTATGTGGTACGGTAAGTAAACCGTCTCCAAAACAGTTCTAATAGCAATTTTTCTCCGTTTTGGAATATTTAAGAAAATAGGAAAATAAGAAGTAGTCCGGGAAGGAAACGAGGCATCCATGAGGGTGGAGGGAACGCCCTATCCCCCTGGGCGCGCCCCTGCCTCGTGGGCACCTGATGTCTACTACACAACCTTCTTCTTGTAGACGTTGTTGGGCCTCCAAGTGTAGAGGTTTGTAGGACAGTAGCAAATTTCCCTCTAGTGGATGACCTAAGGTTTATCAACCCGTAGGAGGCGTAGGATGAAGATGGTCTCTCTCAAGCAACCCTGCAACCAAATAACAAAGAGTCTCTTGTGTCCCCAACACACCCAATACAATGGTAAATTGTATAGGTGCACTAGTTCGGTGAAGAGATGGTGAAACAAGTGGTATATGGATAGTAGATAAAGGTATTTGTAATCTGAAATAATAAAAACGTCAAGGTAGCAAGTGATAAAAGTGAGCGTAAAGGGTATTGCAATGCTAGGAAACAAGGCCTAGGGTTCATACTTTCACTAGTGTAAGTCCTCTCAACAATACTAACATAATTGGATCACATAACTATCCCTCAACATGCAACAAAGAGTCACTCCAAAGTCACTAATAGCAGAGAATGAACAAAGAGATTATGGTAGGGTACGAAACCACCTCAAAGTTATTCTTTCCAATCAATCTGTTGGGCTATTCCTATAGATGTCACAAACAGCCCTAGAGTTCGTACTAGAATAACACCTTAAGACACAAATCAACCAAAACCCTAATGTCACCTAGATACTCCAATGTCACCTCAAGTATCCGTGGGTATGATTATACGATATACGTCACACAATCTCAGATTGATCTATTCAACCAACACAAAGGACCTCAAAGAGTGCCCCAAAGTTTCTACCGGAGAATCACGACGAAAACGTCTGCCAACCCCTATGCATATGTTCCCAAGGTCATGGAACCTGCAAGTTGATCACCAAAACATACATCAAGTGTTCTCAAATCTGTAGAGACTCAATCCGATAAGATAACTCCAAAGGGGAAACTCAATTCATTGCAAGAGAGTAGAGGGGGGAAGAAACATCATAGGATCCAAATATAATAGCAAAGCTCGCGATACATCAAGATCGTATCATCTCAAGAACACGAGAGAGAGAGAGAGAGAGAGATCAAACACATAGCTACTGGTACATACCCTCAGCCCCGAGGGAGAACTACTCGCTCCTCATCATGGAGAGCACCGGGATGATGAAGATGGACACCGGAGAGGGATTGCCCCCTCCGGTAGGGTGCCAGAATGGGTCTAGATTGGCTTTCGGTGGCTACGGAGGCTTCTGGCAGTGGAACTCCCGATCTATTGTGCTCATGGATGTTTTAGGGTATATGGAGATATATATGCAGAAGAAGTACGTCAGGGGGCCACGAGGGGCTCACGAGGGTGGAGGGTGCGCCCAAGGGGGTGGGCGCGCCCCCCGGCCTCGTGACCTCCTTACAGATCCCCCCGACGTGCACTCCAAGTCTTCTGGGCTTCTTTCCTTCCAAAAATGAGTTCCGTGAAGTTTCATGTCAATTGGACTCCGTTTGGTTTTCCTTTTCTTCGAAACCCTAAAATAGGGTAAAAACAGAAACTGGCACTGGGCTCTGGGTTAATAGGTTAGTACCAAAAAATGATATAAAAGTGTATAATAAAGCCTATAAACATTCAAAACAGTAAATAATATAGCATGGAGCAATCAAAAATTATAGATACGTTGGAGACGTATCAGCATCCCCAAGCTTAATTCTTGCTCGTCCTCGAGTAGGTAAATGATAAAAAACCGAATTTTTGATGCGGAGTGCTACTTGGCATAATTTCAATGTAATTCTTCTTAATTGTGGCACGAATATTCAGATCCGAAAGATTCAAGACAAAAGTTTAATATTGACAATGTAATTCTTCTTAATTGTGGTATGAATATTCAGATCCATAAGATTCAAGACAAAAGTTCATATTGACATGAAAATGATAATACTTCAAGCATACTAACTAAGCAATTATGTCTTCTCAAAATAACATGGCCAAAGAAAGTTCATCCCTACAAAATCATATAGTTTAGTCATGCTCCATTTTCGTCACACAAGAATGCTCTCATCATGCACAACCCCGATGACAAGCCAAGCAATTGTTCCACACTTTAGTAATCTCAAACCTATAAACTTTCACGCAATATATGAGTGCGAGCCATGGACATAGCACTATGGGTGGAATGGAATATAATGAGGGGGGTTATGTGGAGAAGACAAAAAGGAGAAAGTCTCATATCAACGAGGCTAATCAATGGGCTATGTAGATGCCCACTAATTGATGTTAATGCAAGGAGTAGGGATTGCCATGCAACAGATGCACTAGAGCTATAAATATATGAAAGCTCAACAAAAGAAACTAGTGGGTGTGCATCCAACTTGCTTGCTCACGAAGACCTAGGGCACTTGAGGAGGCCCATTGTTGGAATATACAAGCAAAGTTCTATAATGAAAAATTCCCACTAGTATATGAAAGTGATAACATGAGAGACTCTCTACTATGAAGATCATGGTGCTACTTTGAAGCACAAGTGTGGTAAAAGGATAGTAACATTGTCCCTTCTCTCTTTTTCTCTCATTTTTTTGGGCCTTTCCTTTTTTATGACCTTTCTCTTTTTTTGGGCCTTCTCTTTTTTATGGCCTTTTTTTATTCCTCACTTGGGACAATGCTCTAATAATGATGATCATCACACTTCTATTTATTTACAACTCAATGATTACAACTCGATACTAGAACACAGATGACTCTATATGAATGCCTCCGGCGGTGTACCAGGATATGCAATGAACCAAGAGTGACATGTATGAAAGAATTATGAGAGGTGGCTTTGCCACAAATACGATGTCAACTACATGATCATGCTAAGCAATATGACAATGATCAATGTGTCATGATGAACGGAATGATGGAAAGTTGCATGGCAATATATCTCAGAATGGCTATGGAAATGCCATAATAGGTAGGTATGGTGGCTGTTTTGAGGAAGATATAAGGAGGTTTATGTGTGACAGAGCGTATCATATCACAGGGTTTGGATGCACCGGCGAAGTTTGCGCCAACTCTCAATGTGAGAAAGGGCAATGCACGGTACCGAAGAGGCTAGCAAGGATGGAAGGGTGAGAGTGTGTATAATCCATGGACTCAACATTAGTCATAAAGAACTCGCATACTTATCGCAAAAATCTACAAGTCATCAAAAACCTCGGCACTATGCGAATGCTCCTAGGGGGATAGGTTGGTAGGAAAAGACCATCGCTCGTCCCCGACTGCCACTCATAAGGAGGACAATCAAATAACACCTCATGTTTCAAATTTGTTACACAACTTTACCATATGTGCATGCTACGGGACTTGCAAACCTCAACACAAGCATTTCTCAAATTCACAACTACTCAACTAGCACGACTTTGATATTATTACCTCCATATCTCAAAACAATCATCAAGCATCAAACTTCTCTTAGTATTCAATACTCTATAAGAAAGTTTTTTATTCTTGAATACCTAGTATATTAGGATTTTAAGAAAATTACCATGCTATTAAGACTCTCAAAATAATCTAAGTGAATCATGAGAGTTCATATATTTCTATAAAATAAAACTACCACCATGCTCTAAAAGATATAAGTGAAGCACTAGAGCAAATGACAAACTACTCCGAAAGATATAAGTGAAGATCAATGAGTAGTCGAATAATTATGAAACTATGTGAAGACTCTCTAACATTTAATAATTTCAGATCTTGGTAATTTATTCAAACATCAAGCAAAGCAAAATAAAATGACATCTAAGAATAGCAATCATCATGTGAAGAAGCAAAAACTTAGGATCAACCGGTACTAACCGATAGTTGTTGAAGAAGAAAGGTGGGATGCCAACCGGGGCATCCCCAAGCTTAGATGCTTGAGACTTATTGAAATATTATCTTGGGATGCCTTGGGAATCCCCAAGCTTTAGCTTTTGTGTCTCCTTAATTCCTCTCATATCACGGTCTCCCTAAATCTCAAAAGCTTCATCCACACAAAACTCAACAAGGACTCGTGAGATAAGTTAGTATAAACCATTGCAAAAACCTTATCATACTCCATTGTAGCAAATCACTAAAATTATTATTCAACATTGCATACTAAATGTCTCTGCATATTTAATAGTCCTATCCTCAAATAGAATCATTAAAGAAGCAAACATATGCAAACAATGCAAACATAACAGCAATCTGCCTAAACAGGACAGTCTGTAAAGAATGCAGCAACATCCATACTTCCCTAGCTCCAAAAATTATGAAAGAAAATTTCCACTGTAGTAAATTTATCAAAGCTTAATATGCAAAAGGTTTCAACATTTTATCACATTCTGAATTTTCTAGAGAATTATTGCAACAGCGGTAAACTTTCTGTTTTCAAACAGCAACATGTGGACTTGTAACATAGGCATAGTAAAGACTATCAATGCCACTTTTATTGGAATAAAAGATGAAATACATTGTTATAAATAACAGAAAGCAAATCTTAACAAAATAAATTGATGCTCCAAGCAAAACACATATCATGTGGTGAATAAAAATATAGCTCCAAGTAAAGTTACCGATGAACAAAGACGAAAGAGGGGATGCCTTCCGGGGAATCCCCAAGCTTAGGCTCTTGGCTATCCTTGAATATTACCTTGGGGTTCCTCGGGCATCCCCAAGCTTAGGCTCTTGCCACTCCTTATTCCATAGTGACGAAGCTATGTACCTAGGGTAGGGTCATGGACCTGTCCAAACTGCCCTACCCAAGGACATCTCTAGAAGAAATCACCTTTCAATCGACTTGGAAGTGTTCCACTCGACAAACTCGGAGACACTCGACCAAGAAGCGATCACTCGACCAAGACCAAACCACTCGACGGCCAGGATACCTAAAGGCACTCCGCATGCTAACGGTCGGTTATCAAGTAGCTTTTATGATCATCATAGCACTTTATTAAGGGCGTTACCAGTAACGCCCGACCTTAATGTATTTAAAACACTGCATAACTGAGGGCCAGAGGGGTCCGGCGAACTCTATATAAGCCACCCCTCCTAAGTGTAAAGGGTTCGCACCCCTGTAAACCATACATGCATAATCCAGCCGACCACCTCTGGGCTCCGAGACGTAGGGCTATTACTTCCTCCGAGAAGGGCCTGAACTCATAAACCTCGTGTGCTTACAACTTCTCCATAGCTAAGATCTTGCCTCTCCATACTTACCCCCTACATTACTATCAGACTTAGAACCACGACAGTTGGCGCCCACCATGGGGCAGGTGTTTTAGCGATTTGTTGGAGGAGTTGCGATCTTTTGCGATCTGAATCATCATGGTTTCCGGCGGAGTTTTGGTGGAGGGCCGCGAGATCCGTCTCGGCGCGCTCACGTTCATCGCCGACAACTCCGCTTGGCTTCAGGAGGCTCCGCTCAATGTGGACGCACTCCCTGTCCGCGGGGCAACACACTTTAGCGCGTGCGTCCGCGGCGTTCTCTTGTGGCAACCGTTGACCCCCTACCGGTCGGCTCCTGTGTTGTCCTCCCTCCCTGTTTCCCACCGGCGCAAGCGCTCCGGTCGGTCGAGACTTCAGCGGTGGGTGAGACACGCTGTGGCACGCCAGTCGGCCACCCCTCAAGTCGCAGCGATCGAGCCCGATGAATCCCTCTATGGCCTGTTCGATCTGTCGACTGGCTCCACAGAGACCGCATCCGAGTGCGACACCAGCGATCCGGCGGTGGAGGTTCTGATGGTCGATGGACCGCCCAGTCCTCCCGGTTTTCCCCGCACCGACGAAGGCGCCGGTGGAGGCGACCCGTCACGTCCCCATGAGGAATATCTCCCCGAGCCTCTCACGTCGCTGCAGAGAGAAGAACTTCGTCACCGGAACATGGATGCACTACACACTCCTGTCGTTGGAGAAACCCCCGAGGCTCGTGCCTTGGAGGACGCGCGCCTGGCAAACTTGGCCGAGCGCACTCGACTAGAGAACCTCCAGTGAGCACTCGACGAGCGTGCGCGACAATGGGTTCCAGAATCCAGTCGGCGTCAGCTCTTTCCGCCCCCGCAGGTATATCGAACTCCGATTCAGAATTTAGCAGCTGCAGCCCGTATAGCAAAATCGATTCAGCCTTCCCAGTCGGAGGCTGGCAGAGGCTTGCTGCAGATCAGAGCGTTACTCCAGGCAGCAGGAGACTAGAATTCCGCTGTCTCTCAGTGGCGGAACAGGATTCATAGCAGATCCGTTGCTGCAAACACAATCCAGTTGGCTCATAGCCCAAGATCGCCCCCAAGGCGTGAGGGACGTGGGGACCGGCGTAATCAGTACGGGACCCGTGAGCAATATGATCACCAATTCGATCGTGACGATCGACGTCGAGTGCCCACCCCTCCCCCGAGGAGCGGGTCGTATGCGCCTCGACAGCAGGATGACAGGCGCCCTCGTAGTGTTGGGCGAAGGATTCCAGTCGACTCCAGGGAGCCAGCCTTTGATGCGAGATCCATTCTCATTCAAGGTTTGGTCGACAGGAACATAGCTCACCGAGAAGGTCACAACAGAGATGCACCTACCAGCAGCAGAGCACATGTTTCGGGGCCAGAGTGCTTTAGTAGAGCCATCAGGGCCGCTGTGATTCCTCCCAACTTCAGGTTGGCGACTGGAGTCAGTAAGTTCACTGGTGAGTCCAAGCTCGATACTTGGCTTGAAGACTACCGAGTGGCCGTCCAGATTGGCGGCGGCAATGATGAAGTGGCCATGAAGCACCTACCTCTCATGTTGGAGGGCTCGGCCAGAGCGTGGCTGAACCATTTAGCCCCCAGTAGCATTTACACTTGGGAAGATTTCGCCCGAGTGTTTGTCACCACATTTGAAGGAACATGCAAGCGACCGGCAGGGCTGACTGAACTGCGGTCTTGCGTGCAGAAGCTGAATGAAACTTTGAGGGATTACATCCAGAGATGGATCACGTTACATCACACGGTAGAGAATGTGCCTGACCACCAAGTAGTCTGTGCCTTCAAAGAAGGCGTCAAGTACAGAGAACTGAATCTGAAATTCGGTCGGACCAGAGATATGTCTCTGAATCGGATGATGGAGATTGCCACAAAGTACGCTAATGGTGAAGATGAGGATCGACTCAGGAGTGGCAAGCTCAAGTCAGTCGCTCAAGAAACCGGAGGAAATTCCAATCAGAAACAGAAGCGGAAAGCCGAGCCAGCTGCTCCTGGGGAAGCCTTGGCTGTAACCCAAGGAAAGTTTAAAGGGAAACCCAAAGGACCTTGGAACCCCAAGAAAGTTAAAGACCAGGACGGAAATGATGTGTTGGATTTGCCATGTCTCGTCCACACCAAGAAAGATGAAGAGGGTAATTTCATTTACCCGAAACATACCACTCGACAGTGTCGACTCTTGATCCAGCAGTTCTAGGGCAAGCAGCCCAAAGATAAGGAAAAGGAGTCGGACAAAGTTGAGGACAAGGAAGATAGTGACGATGGATACCCCCAGGTCAATTCCACCCTGATGATTTTTGCTGATGTTGAAAGCAAAAGTCGACTGAAAGTTATCAACCGAGAGGTGAATATGGTTGCTCCGGCGACACCCAGTTATCTGAAGTGGTCTCAGACTGCCATAACATTCGACCGGTCCGATCACCCAACGCACATCGCCACCCCTGGGAGGCAAGCTTTGGTGGTCGACCCAGTTGTTGAAGGCACTCGACTGACCAAAGTCTTGATGGATGGTGGCAGTGGTTTGAACATATTATATGCTGAGACGTTGAAAGGGATGGGCATTCCGATGTCCAGACTCAGTACCAGCAACATGAGTTTCCATGGAGTCATTCCTGGGAAGAAGGCTGAATCACTCGGCCAGATTGCTCTTGATGTGGTTCTCGGTGATTCCAAGAATTACCGCAAAGAAAAGTTGACGTTTGAAGTTGTAGACTTCGAGAGTGCCTATCACGCTATTTTGGGCAGGCCGGCTTATGCACGCTTCATGGCCCGACCATGTTATGTGTATCTCAAATTGAAGATGCCTGGCCCCAAAGGTGTGATCACTATTACGGGCAATCGGAAGAAAGCGGAAGAATGTTTTCAGAAAGGTTCAAAGATCGCTGATGCTCAGATGGCAGTGGTGGAGCTGCAGGAATACCATAAGACTGCAGACCCGAGTGATTTGTTGCGAGCCAAGAAGCCTGCTACAGAATCAGCTTTTCAGTCGTCTGGCGAAACGAAGACAGCTCACATCCACCCGACCGATCCCAGCGCTGCTCCAACTCATACCTCAACAACACTCGACTCCAAATAGGAAGAAGCGTTCATCCAGTTCCTCCTTGAGAACCGGGACATTTTCGCATGGAAGCCTTCTGACATGCCGGGTGTTCCCAGGGAGCTGGCAGAGCACCGCCTAAGAGTCGACTCAAAAGTAAAACCTGTCAAGGAACATCTCCGACGGTCCACCGTCCAGAAGAGAAAGGCTATTGGCAAAGAGGTGGCTCAGCCCTTGGCAGCGGAGTTCATCCGAGAAATCTACCACTCCGAGTGGCTCGTCAACCTTGTCATGGTCCCCAAGAAGGACAAGTCACTTCGCATGTGCATTGACTTTAAACATATCAATCGGGCCTGCCCGAAAGATCATTTTCCTCTCCCCCACATCGATCAGATAGTCGACTCGACTGCGGGATGTGAGCGACTGTCTTTTTTAGATGCCTATTCCGGGTACCATCAGATCCGTCTGTATGGACCTGACGAGATCAAAACAGCTTTCATCACTCCATTCGGGTGCTTCTGTTATGTTACCATGCCGTTCAGCCTCAAGAATGCTGGAGCCACATTCCTGAGGATGATTCAGAAGTGTTTGATCACTCAAATCAGTCGGAATGTTGAAGCATACATGGATGACATTGTGGTCAAGTCACGGAAGGGTTCCGACCTGCTGGCTGACCTTGCTGAAACCTTTGCCAACCTCAGGAGGTATGATATCAAGCTTAATCCATCAAAGTGCACATTCGGAGTTCCTGGCGGAAAATTACTCAGTTTTCTCGTTTCCGAACAGGGAATCAACGCCAATGCAGAAAACGTCAGTACTATACTCCAAGTGAAAGTCCTGTGCGAGTGCACGACGTCCAGAAGCTTACTGGTTGCTTGGCCGCTTTAAGTCGATTCATATCTCGTCTCGGTGAAAAGGCATTGCCTCTTTACCGATTGATGAAGAAGTCCAACAAGTTCGAGTGGACTCCCGAAGCTGATGCAGCGTTTGCAGAGCTCAAAGCTCTGCTCTCCACCCAGCCGGTGCTTGCTGCCCCAATCAGCAAGGAGCCTTTGCTGCTTTACATCGCAGCCACGGGACAAGTCGTCAGTATGGTACTTACGGTCGAGCGGGAAGAAGAAGCAAAAGCCTTCAAAGTTCAGCGCCCTGTATATTATATTTCTGAAGTTTTGACCCCATCGAAGCAAAGATATCCTCATTATCAGAAGCTTGTATATGGGATTTATATGACCACAAAGAAAGTTGCTCACTACTTCTCTGATCATTCCATTACAGTCGTCAGCGACGCTCCATTGTCAGAGATCCTGCATAACAGAGATGCAACTGGTCGAGTGGCAAAATGGGCGATTGAACTCCTTCCTCTAGATATCAAGTTCGAGGCAAAGAAAGCTATCAAGTCCCAGGCAATAGCAGATTTCGTCGCCGAGTGGATTGAACAGCAACTGCCGACTCAGGTTCACTCGGAGCATTGGACCATGTTCTTCGATGGTTCCAAAATGCTGAATGGTTCCGGTGCCGGGGTGGTGTTGGTCTCCCCCCGAGGAGATAAGCTCAGATATGTTCTTCAAATCCACTTTGATTCCTCCAATAACGAGGCAGAATATGAAGCACTTTTATATGGGTTGCGCATGGCCATTTCACTCGGCGTCCGTCGCCTCATGGTCTATGGCGACTCAGATTTGGTGGTTAATCAGGTGATGAAGGAATGGGACGTCAGAAGTCCAGCCATGACTGGTTATTGCAATGCAGTGAGAAAGCTGGAGAAGAAATTCGAGGGGTTAGAGCTTCATCACATACCCCGACTGAAAAATCAAGCAGCTGATGATTTGGCAAAAATAGGTTCCAAAAGAGAAGCCATTCCCAGCAATGTGTTTTTGGAACACATCCACACACCATCAGTTCAGGAGGATCCCTTCACTGAAGAGGCCCCGCAGCCAAAAAGTGCCACGGATCCGACTGAAGTTGAAGTTCCAGCTGTGGTCGACCTGATCATGGAAGTCTTGGTCATCACTCCCGACTGGACAGTACCGTACATCGCGTACATCCTAAGGAAAGAACTCCCAGAGGACGAAGAAGAGGCTCGACAGATCGTCCGTCGATCCAAGGCCTTTACAGTCATAAAGGGACAGTTGTATAGATAAAGCGTGACTGGAGTCAGTCAGAAGTGTATAACACCAGAAGAAGGTCAGATGATCCTTGACGATATCCACTCGGGGACCTGTGGTCATCATGCGTCCTCTCGGACCATTGTGGCTAAAGCATACCGAGCGGGATTTTACTGGCCAAGGGCCAATGAAATGGCAAAAGAGATAGTCGACAAATGTGAAGGATGTCAGTATTACTCCAATATGTCGCACAAGCCCGTGTCAGCTCTGAAAACCATTCCACTCGTCTGGCCCTTCGCTGTTTGGGGGCTGGACATGGTTGGACCACTGAAAACGGGCAGGAGCGGCTTCACTCATGTGCTAGTAGCAGTCGACAAGTTCACCAAATGGATTGAAGCTAAGCCTATCAAGAATCTTGATGCTTGCACTGCTATCAGTTTCATCAGAGAGTTGATATTTAGATATGGAGTTCCGCACAGCATCATCACTGACAATGGGTCAAACTTCGATTCCGACAAATTCAGGGCCTTTTGCGCCTCTCAGGGTACACGAGTCGACTATGCTTCAGTCGCTCACCCTCAGTCGAATGGACATGCGGAAAGAGCAAACGGCCTAATTCTCAAAGGACTGAAACCTCGATTGATGCGCGATCTCAAGCACGCAGAAGGTGCATGGGTCGACGAGCTTCCATTAGTTCTTTGGGGATTGAGGACGACCCCGAACCTATTGACCGGAAGAACCCCATTCTTTCTGGTCTACGGAGCCAAAGCAGTCTTGCTGAGTGACATGCTTCACAATGCCCCTCGAGTCGAGCTCTACTCTGAAGAAGAAGCAGAACAAGCCCGACAGGACGCAGTCGACCTCCTGGAAGAAGAAAGAGAAATGGCCATGATCCGATCGACCATCTATCAGCAAGACTTGCGTCGATTACATGCCAGAAATGTGAAGAATCGAACCTTCCAAGAAGGAGACTTAGTCCTCCGAGTGGATCAGCAGAAACCACACAAACTCGCTCCTACTTGGGAAGGCCCCTTCATAGTCACCAGAGTCCTCCACAATGGAGCGTATCACCTCTATAATGTCGATCGCCAGATTGATGAGCCACGAGCCTGGAATGCGGAGATACTCCGCCCCTTTTACACTTGAATTCTCACTCGGATGAGATGTAATAAGAAAAAACTCTTGTAGTTTATTTATCAAAGACAAGAGTGTTATAATTTTCCCAGTGATTGTTATTGTTTTTGTTAGTGTAAGAAATCCCCCAGTGGGTGGCTTAGCTGCCAATCTGCTTCGCCTAAGTTTGTAAAAATAATTTCCTACCGAGTGGTGAGCCAGCCTCCCACTCGGGGGCTTAGCTGCGAACCCGTTTCGCCTAAGTATTTAAAAATCCTACCGAGTGGAGAGCAATCCTCCCACTCGGGGGCTTAGCTGCAGTCCAGTACTCGCCTAAGTTCTCTCACTCGGAGACTTAGCTGCAGTCCGGCACTCGCCTAAGTTTGGAAAAATCCTACCGAGTGGAGAGCAATCCTCCCACTCGGGGGCTTAGCTGCAGTCCAGTACTCGCCTAAGTTTTCTCACTCGGAGACTTAGCTGCAGTCCGGCACTCGCCTAAGTTTGAAAAAATCCTACCGAGTGGAGAGCAATCCTCCCACTCGGGGGCTTAGCTGCAGTCCAGTACTCGCCTAAGTTTTCTCACTCGGAGACTTAGCTGCAGTCCGGCTCTCGCCTAAGTTTGAAAAAATCCTACCGAGTGGAGAGCAATCCTCCCACTCGGGGGCTTAGCTGCAGTCCAGTACTCGCCTAAGTTCTCTCACTCGGAGACTTAGCTGCAGTCCGGCACTCGCCTAAGTTTGAAAAAATCCTACCGAGTGGAGAGAAATCCTCCCACTCGGGGGCTTAGCTGCAGTCCAGTACTCGCCTATGTTTTCTCACTCGGAGACTTAGCTGCAGTCTGGCACTCGCCTAAGTTTGAAAAAATCCTACCGAGTGGAGAGCAATCCTCCCACTCGGGGGCTTAGCTGCAGTCCAGTACTCGCCTAAGTTCTCTCACTCGGAGACTTAGCTGCAGTCCGGCACTCGCCTAAGTTTGGAAAATATCCTACCGAGTGGAGAGCAATCCTCCCACTCGGGGGCTTAGCTGCAGTCCAGTACTCGCCTAAGTTTTCTCACTCGGAGACTTAGCTACAGTCCGGCACTCGCCTAAGTTTGAAAAAATACTACCGAGTGGAGAGCAATCCTCCCACTCGGGGGCTTAGCTGCAGTCCAGTACTCGCCTAAGTTTTATCACTCGGAGACTTAGCTGCAGTCCGGCACTCACCTAAGTTTGAAAAAATCCTACCGAGTGGAGAGCAATCCTCCCACTCGGGGGCTTAGCTGCAGTCCAGTACTCGCCTAAGTTTTCTCACTCGGAGACTTAGCTGCAGTCCGGCACTCGCCTAAGTTTGAAAAAATCCTACCGAGTGGAGAGCAATCCTCCCACTCGGGGGCTTAGCTGTAGTCCAGTACTCGCCTAAGTTCTCTCACTCGGAGACTTAGCTGCAGTCCGGCACTCACCTAAGTTTGAAAAAATCCTACCGAGTGGAGAGCAATCCTCCCACTCGGGGGCTTAGCTGCAGTCCAGTACTCGCCTAAGTTTTCTCACTCGGAGACTTAGCTGCAGTCCGGCACTCGCCTAAGTTTGAAAAAATCCTACTGAGTGGAGAACAATCCTCCCACTCGGGGGCTTAGCTGCAGTCCAGTACTCGCCTAAGTTCTCTCACTCGGAGACTTAGCTGCAGTCCGGCACTCGCCTAAGTTTGAAAAAATCCTACTGAGTGGAGAGCAATCCTCCCACTCGGGGGCTTAGCTGCAGTCCAGTACTCGCCTAAGTTCTCTCACTCGGAGACTTAGCTGTAGTCCGGCACTCGCCTAAGTTTGAAAAATCCTACCGAGTGGAGAGCAATCCTCCCACTCGGGGGCTTAGCTGCAGTCCAGTACTCGCCTAAGTTCTCTCACTCGGGGACTTAGCTGCAGTCCGACACTCGCCTAAGTTTGAAAAAATCATTCCGAGTGGAGACCAAACCTCCCACTCGGGGGCTTAGCTGCAGTCCAGTACTCGCCTAAGTTTGAAAAAATCCTACCGAGTGGAGAGCAAACCTCCCACTCGGGGGCTTAGCTGCAGTCCAAGACTCGCCTAAGTTGAAAAAAATCCTACCGAGTGGAGAGCAAACCTCCCACTCAGGGGCTTAGCTGCAGTCCAGTACTCGCCTAAGTGTTTGAAAATCCTACCGAGCGGTGAGTGACCCTCCCGCTCGGGGGCTTAGCTGCAGTCCAGTACTCGCCTAAGTACGAAACACATCTCAATCCTCAAGGACGACGAGGTGCAGGTTGACTGCCGCCTTCTCCTTAGGAGCTTCGCCACAAATACAACGTGCGCTTCATCCCACTCCGCAAGGACGACGAGGTGCAGGACTACTGCCACCTTCTCCTGGGGAGCTTCGCCACAAATACATTGTGCCCTCCATCCCGCTCTGCAGTAACGAGCAGCAGGACTACTGCCACCTTCTCTTGAGGAGCTTCGCCACAAATACAATGCGCACTCCATCGCTGACCCGCAAGGGCAACGAGGCGTAGGTCGATTGCTTCCTTCTCCTTCGGAGCTGCGCTACAAATACAAAGGTTGTCTCGAATGAAGAACGAGTTCACTCGGCAGGGGATTCATGAAGATATTCAACGATAAACCAAGTTCAGATAAATCCTAAAGGTTCCGGACCACAGATCGAAGTGCTCGGGCATTCATCCCGAAAGAATTTAACAGTTACAAAAACCACTCGGCATTCCAAGGCAAATTTAAGGTGGGGCATAAAAGTTTGTTCACTCCGCAGGAGGAGGACTAGCAGGCTCGACGAACTCGTCTAAGTCGACGCCGTCGGCGATCCGAGTGGCTGCAGCGATGAAAGTCTCCATAAAAGATCGGAAGTCATGCTTCTGGGTGTTGGCGACCTTGATTGCTGCCAGCTTATCTTGTCGCACCTCCTTGCAATGGACGCGAACCAAAGACAGAGCCACATCAGCGCCACACCGGGCAGAAGACTTCTTCCACTCCTGCACTCGGTCAGGGATTTCGTTAAGTCGAGTCATCAGGGACTCAAGATCATTTTGGAGCGTGGCCTCTGGCCAAAGTGTCGGGTCGATCCGTGACATGGCGACCTTCAGTCGAGCCAAGTAGTCCACGACACCATCGATGCGGGATTCCAGTCGGAGCATATTCATGGCAGTTTCATCTTTGATAGGAGAATTGATTGGATCTAAACCTGGTTCAATCCGCCCAGTCTCCTCCTCGAAGTCCTGGCAAAACTTTGCAGTCATGATCCAAGGATGAGTCAATTTTCATACGCTGAGTCGACACAAAAAAATCAGTCGGAACAAAATGTGCACCTTCAAGCTTGATGAACAACTTCTTGGCAAGGCTCCTCAGATAGCTCTCCAGATCTTCCCTCCTACGAGCGATGCCTTCCATCTTCTCGCACAGGTTGAGGTTCTCCTTCTTCCAGCGCGAGCACTCCTTGTTGGCTTTGTTCAGAGAAGATTTCAGCTTGGTATTCTCTTCTTCCAACTGGCCAGCTGAAGCCAGTTTCTGTTCAGCCAGAGCGGTCCTGTCGTCAGCCTCCTTTCGAGCAGCAGCCAAATCCTGATCCTTCTTCGCCAGAGCTTCTCTCAGTTTTTCTGCAAAAAAATGATGATTGATTCAGAAAGAGCAGAAGGGTACTCAAGCCTAAGACAGACCAGTCGACAAACTCGTCTTACCAGTGGCGCCGTCCTTGACTTTTGCAGCTCTGTCTTGCCCAGCTCCAAGTCAAGGTTCAGTTGAATCTGCTATTTCTCCAACACAGCAGAGCGAGCTCCAAGATCACAAGATTTCTGAAATCAAAGGGGAGAAGTTATTTTACAGCGAAAAACGACAAAGACAATGAGTACTAAGACTACGGTCAACTGCCCGCAGTCCACCATAGTCTCAGGGACTACACCCAGTGGGTGCACTTTGCGTGTCCCCACCGGTTCTGATCCCACTCGACCGGCCCACCGGAGTCGAGTGCAGGGAGTAAAAAAAGTGGAGAGGAAGTAGAACTCAGACCACAGTCGACTGCCAGCAGTCGGCCGCGGTCTCGGGGAATACACCCAGTGGGTGCACTTGGCGTGCCCCCACCGGTTCTAATCCCACTCGACCAGATCGAGTGGAAGAGACAAACTACCACTTTGGTTTACACTCGACAAAATACAAATACTACAGTCGACTGCCAGCAATCCACCGTAGTCTCGGGGACTACACCCAGTGGGTGCACTCAGCGTGCCCCCACTAGTTCAAAAATTCAATCGACGCACCCAGTGGGTGTACAGATGCAAAGATTTTCGGAAAGAGTCTTCAGATAGCATATCCTAATAGAACAAGCGGCGACCAACTAACTTGAACGTTGCTCTGGAGAGCCGAGCTGGCATCGTAGGCGGCCTGGCTGGCGTCCCGCACCGTCTTCATCTTCTCCATCATAATGCCTGCCTGACGTATGGCTTCCTTGGCAGCATTCACTTCGTCCTCTGGGACATGATGGGTCACAAAAACTGAAGGCGGGTCGACAGGGGCCTGAGCAGTCGACGAGGAAGGCAAGGCACTCAAGAATGGCACTGCAAAGGTAACAGAACCCCGATTGGCGTCACCAGCGTCCTAAACGACTGGCTCCGCCCTCGGCGTCGATTGTGGCACCTCGTCACAGGAGCTTGCCTATTTTTCCTCGTCAAAGTCCTCTCGGGCTCTTCATCATCATCATCAGGGAGGTCAATAATGTTAGGGGCTATTCAAAGTTCAATCGACAAAATCACATCACCCAATGGTACACATTGCAGTTGAATCGACCAAAATAAAGACAGAATGGCAGAAATCATACCCAGATTAGAAGTGACCGCATCCTCCATCACCTCATCATCGTCCCTATAAGCTGAGGTCCCGGAAGTAGCAGCGCTGCCAGCTCCAAAGTTCGTCCGGTTAAAACAAGAAAAACAAACAGCACAGGGCGTCGAGTGAAGATAAAAGGAGACACTCACGCAGAAGCGACAGGGATGTCAATCTTAATCTTCGGCAACGCCTTCCGAAGCTTCGGCTCTGTGACTTTGGGATGCTTTGACGCTTTTTCAATCGGAGTTGTCGAAGAGGTCCGAGGAGGCTTTGAAGACTGACCAGCTTGAGCGATCGCCTTTTCACGAGCGCTCGGTCGTTCTTGGTCAAGTTTGGACCGCCTCTCCCTGCGAACGGGCGACTCGACTTCTTCTTCGTCACTTGGATCGTTGCTTTCTTCGTCCCCTCCACTGTCAGAATCCCATTCGCCACTGTCACCGCCGCTCACTTCTCCTTCCGGGTCCTGCTCTTGCTCTCCGTTGGGCATTGAATACATTTCAATAATGGCCTGAAAGAAAGCAGGGAGAACAAAGTCAGTCGACTCAGTATAGGCAGCTGCGCGAGTGAATTCAGATTACAAACAAAAGCTCAGAATCGGACCTTCTCTGGTACATGAGACTGGTCGAATGGAGGAACTCTCCTGGCTCCCCTGGGTTGTCCTTGTTTCCGGTCATGCCCGACAACCACTTCTCCAGTGTGTCGTCATCGACCTCCTCCGGGTGAATCCGAGTGGAGTCTTCAAGACCCGAATACATCCACATCGGATGGTCTCGGGCTTGAAGAGGCTGGATGCGCCACTGAAGGAAGACCTCCAAGAGATCCATACCGGTGACCCCGTCATGGATAAGCTGGACCACTCGCTCTACTAGCACCCTCACCTGCGCCTTCTCCTCCAGGAGCACCTTCAAAGGGGAGGGTTTCCTCACTCAGTCCATGGTGAAAGGAGGGAGGCCAGTCGACTGCCCTGGCGTCGACTAGTCTTTGCAGTAAAACCAGGTCGACTGCCATCCGCGAACTGAGTCGGGAAGAATCATGGCCGGAAAGGAACTTTTCCCTCTCATCTGAACACCAAGACCCCCACACATCTAAATCACTTGAGTCCTCTTGTCACTCAGATTGGCCTTTTTCACCGTATGGGAGCGACCAGTGAAAATGTGCTTGAAAAGGCCCCAGTGAGGCCGACAACCCAGGAAATTCTCACACAAAGAAATGAAAGCGGCGAGATAAACGATTGTGTTGGGAGTGAAGTGGCGGAGTTGTGCCCCAGAGAAGTTCAGAAATCCCCGAAAGAAAGGGTGAGGAGACAAGGAAAATCCACGATCGGCGTGGGTGGCAAGGAGAACGCGCTCACCCTCCCGAGGTTGCGGCTCGGATTCCTTCCTCGGAAGCCGCGCCGATTAATAGGGGATCACCCCTCCTTCGGCTAGGTCGTCGAGGTCTTCTTGGGTGATCGCCGAGCGGATCCAGTCGCCCTGGATCCAGCCCTTCGGCAGGCCGGTTCGCGAGGAGGATCCGCCCCGACTGGTCGCCTTCCCCTTCGACCTCGTCGTCGCCTTCTTTGCCCGCTCCAGAGCCACCGTCTTCTCCTTCCCCATCGTTGTCGGCGAGACGTGTACGGAGTGGTGGTGCTAGGGTGAGGGCGAGCACGACAAAGGAGCCTGAGGAGGAGAAGAGATAATGGGGACGCACTATTCGAGAGATCCCGGTCCGACGCCTTATATGAGGCCGCTTCCGAGTGGCTGACTGGTAGGCCCGGGCGGTCCTGTCAAATCCCATAGCAATCGCGCGCGCGATACGTGGCGAAAAAGGTGGCGCGGGGATCGAGGAGGCTCCGCCCTATCCCATCCGATTACTGCGGCCTCCCCCGTCCCGCGCGCTTCCCAAAATTCGGATCCCGTGAAATCTGCAGGTAGCAGAACAACTTGTCAGACCGAAGATCTCCTCCACACCGTCACTCGGAGCCCTTCAAGTAAAGAAACTCACTCCACAAAAAACTTAGAATGGATCAAGGCGACTGAAAAGGAAGTTGCTGTCATCACTCAGGTTCATTGATCCGAAACCAGATATGCTCATGGCATGAAAAATGAGTCGGGGAAATTCTCAACTCCTTCCCCACTCAAACCTTGATCCATTCGGGGGCTAATGACGAAGCTATGTACCTAGGGTAGGGTCATGGACCTGTCCAAACTGCCCTACCCAAGGACATCTCTAGAAGAAATCACCTTTCAATCGACTTGGAAGTGTTCCACTCGACAGACTCGGAGACACTCGACCAAGAAGCGATCACTCGACCAAGACCAAACCACTCGACGGCCAGGAGACCTAAAGGCACTCCGCACGCTAACGGTCGGTTATTAAGTAGCTTTTATGATCATCGTAGCACTTTATTAAGGGCGTTACCAGTAACGCCCGACCTTAATGTATTTAAAACCCTGCATAACTGAGGGCCGGAGGGGTCCGGCGAACTCTATATAAGCCACCCCCCTCCTCAGTGTAAAGGGTTCGCACCCCTGTAAACCATACACGCATAATCCAGTCGACCGCCTCCGGGCTCCGAGACATAGGGCTATTACTTCCTCCGAGAAGGGCCTGAACTCATAAACCTCGTGTGCTTACAACTTCTCCATAGCTAAGATCTTTTCTCTCAATACTTACCCCCCTACATTACTGTCAGACTTAGAACCACGACACATAGTCCATCGAATCCTTACCCAAAACTTGAAAACTTCATAACACAAAACTTAACAGAAAACTCGTAAGCTCCGTTAGTATAAGAAAATAAATCACCACTTCAAGGTACTGTAATGAACTCATTCTTTATTTACATTGGTGTTAAACCTACTGTATTCCAACTTCTCTATGGTTTATAAACTATTTTACTAGCCATAGATTCATCAAAATAAGTAAACAACACATGAAAAACAGAATCTGTCAAAAACAGAACAGTCTGTAGTAATCTGGATCAAACGTATAATTCTGGAACTCATAAAATTCTCAAATAAATTGATGGACCTGAGGAATTTATCTATTAATCATCTGCAAAAAGAATTAACTAAATAACCCTCTCCAAATAAAAATGGCAGGAATTCTCGTGAGCACTAAAGTTTCTTTTTTTGACAGCATGATCAACAAGACTTTCCCCAAGTCTTCCCAAAGGTTCTACTTGGCACAAACACTAATTAAAATCATAAAACCACATCTAAACAGAGGCTATATGAATTATTTATGACTAAACAAGAACAAAAGGCAAGTAACAAAAATAAAGTTGGGTTACCTCCCAACAAGCGCTATCGTTTAACGCCCCTAGCTAGGCATGATGATTTCATTGATGCTCACATAAAGGATAAGAATTGAAACATAAAGAGAGCATCATGAAGAATATGACTAGCACATTTAAGTCTAACATGCATCCTATGCATAGGTATTTTGTGAGCAAACAACTTGTGGGAACAATAATCAACTAGCATAGGAGGGCAAAACAAGCATAACTTCAAAACTTTAAGCACATAGAGAGGAAACTTGATATTATTGCAATTCCTACAAGCATATATTCTTCCCTCATAATAATATTCAGTAGCATCATGAATGAACTCAACAATATAACCAGCACCTAAAGCATTCTTTTCATGATCTACAAGCATAGAAAATTTACTACTCTCCACATAAGAAAAATTCTTCTCATGAATAATAGTGGAAGCAAACTCAACAAAATAACTATCATGTGATTGAAAATTAAGATCAAGAAGACAAGGTTCATTGTTATTATTATTCTTTAAAGCATACGTGTCATCACAATAATCATCATAGATAGGAGGCATGCTTTCATCATAATAAATTTTCTCATCAAAACTTGGGGGACAAAAAGTATCATCTTCATCAGACATAGGTTCCCCAAGCTTGTGGCTTTGCATATCATTAGCATCATGGATATTCAAAGAATTCATACTAAAAACATTGCAAGCATGCTCATCATTCAAATATTTAGTGCCAAACATTTTATAGATTTCTTCTTCTAGCACTTTATTAAGGGTGTTACCAGTAACGCCCGACCTTAATGTATTTAAAACCCTGCATAACTGAGGGCCGGAGGGGTCCGGCGAACTCTATATAAGCCACCCCCCTCCTCAGTGTAAAGGGTTCACACCCCTGTAAACCATACACGCATAATCCAGTCGACCGCCTCCGGGCTCAGAGAAGTACGGCTATTACTTCCTCCGAGAAGGGCCTGAACTCATAAACCTCGTGTGCTTACAACTTCTCCATAGCTAAGATCTTTCCTCTCCATACTTACCCCCCTACATTACTGTCAGACTTAGAACCACGACACATAGTCCATCGAATCCTTACCCAAAACTTGAAAACTTCACAACACAAAACTTAACAGAAAACTCGTAAGCTCCGTTAGTATAAGAAAATAAATCACCACTTCAAGGTACTGTAATGAACTCATTCTTTATTTATATTGGTGTTAAACCTACTGTATTACAACTTCTCTATGGTTTATAAACTATTTTACTAGCCATAGATTCATCAAAATAAGTAAACAACACATGAAAAACAGAATCTGTCAAAAACAGAACAGTCTGTAGTAATCTGAATCAAACGTATACTTATGGAACTCATAAAATTCTCAAACAAATTTCTGGACCTGAGGAATTTATCTATTAATCATCTGCAAAAATAATTAACTAAATAGCACTTTCCAAATAAATATGGCAGCAATTCTCGTGAGCGCTAAAGTTTCTATTTTTTACAGCATGATCAACAAGACTTTCCCCAAGTCTTCCAAAGGTTCTACTTGGCAGAAACACTAATTAAAAGCATAAAACCACATCTAAACAGAGGCTAGATGAATTATTTATTACTAAACAGGAGTAAAAAGCAAGGAACTAAAATAAAATTGGGTTGCCTCCCAACAAGCGCTATCGTTTAACGCCCCTAGCTAGGCATGACAATGATGCTCACATAAAGGATAAGAATTGAAACATAAAGAGAGCATCATGAAGAATATGACTAGCACATTTAAGCCTAACCCACTTCCTATGCATAGGGATTTTTTGAGCAAATAACTTGTCGGAACAATAATCAACTAGCATAGGAGGGTAAAACAAGCATAACTTTGAAACTTTAAGCACATAGAGAGGAAACTTGATATTATTGCAATTCCTACAAGCATATGTTCCTCCCTCATAATAATTTTCAGTAGCATCATGAATGAATTCAACAATATAACCAGAACCTAAAGCATTCTTTTCATGATCTACAAACATAGAAAATTTACTACTCTCCACATAAGAAAAATTCTTCTCATGAATAATAGTGGGAGCAAACTCAACAAAATAATTATCATGTGAGGCATAATCCAATTGAAAACTAAAATCATGATGACAAGTTTCATGGATATCATTATTCTTTATAGCATACAAGTCATCACAATAATCATCATAGATAGCAACTTTGTTCTCATAATCAATTGGAACCTCTTCCGGAATAGTGGATTCATCACAAAATAAAGTCATGACCTCTCCAAATCCACTTTCATCAATATAATCATCATAAATAGGAGGCATGCTTTCATCATAATAAATTTGCTCATCAAAACTTGGGGGACAAAAAATATCATCTTCATCAAACATAGCTTCCCCAAGCTTGTGGCTTTGCATATCATTAGCATCATGGATATTCAAGGAATTCATACTAACAACATTGCAATCATGCTCATCATTCAAATATTTAGTGCCAAACATTTTATAGATTTCTTCTTCTAGCACTTGAGCACAATTATCCTTTCCATCACACTCACGAAAGATATTAAAAAGGTGAAGCGTATGAGACAAACTCAATACCATTTTTTATAGTTTTCTTTTATAAACTAAACTAGTGATAAAACAGGAAACTAAAAGACTCGATTGCAAGATCTAAAGATATACCTTCAAGCACTCACCTCCCCGGCAATGGCGCTAGAAAAGAGCTTGATGTCTACTACACAACCTTCTTCTTGTAGACGTTGTTGGGCCTCCAAGTGTAGAGGTTTGTAGGACAGTAGCAAATTTCCCTCAAGTGGATGACCTAAGGTTTATCAATCCGTAGGAGGCGTAGGATGAAGATGGTCTCTCTCAAGCAACCATGCAACCAAATAACAAAAAGTCTCTTGTGTCCCCAACACACCCAATACAATGGTAAATTGTATAGGTGCACTAGTTCGGCGAAGAGATGGTGAAACAAGTGGTATATGGATAGTAGATAAAGGTATTTGTAATCTGAAATAATAAAAACAGCAAGGTAGAAAGTGATAAAAGTGAGCATAAACGATATTGCAATGCTAGGAAACAAGGCCTAGGGTTCATACTTCCACTAGTGTAAGTCCTCTCAACAATACTAACATAATTGGATCACATAACTATCCCTCAACATGCAACAAAGAGTCACTCCAAAGTCACTAACAGCGGAGAACGAACGAAGAGATTATGGTAGGGTACGAAACCACCTCAAAGTTATTCTTTCCAAGCAATCCGTTGGGCTATTCCTATAGATGTCACAAACATCCCTAGAGTTCGTACTAGAATAACACCTTAAGACACAAATCAACCAAAACCCTAATGTCACCTAGATACTCCAATGTCACCTCAAGTATCCATGGGTATGATTATACGATATGCGTCACACAATCTCAGATTCATCTATTCAACCAACACAGAGGACCTCAAAGAGTGCCCCAAAGTTTCTACCGGAGAATCACGATGAAAACGTGTGCCAACCCCTATGCATAGGTTCCCAAGGTCACGGAACCCGCAAGTTGATCACCAAAACATACATCAAGTGTTCTCAAATCTTTAAAGACTCAATCTGATAAGATAACTCCAAAGGGGAAACTCAATTCATTACAAGAGAGTAGAGGGGGGAAGGAACATCATAGAATCCAAATATAATAGCAAAGCTCGCGATACATCAAGATCGTATCATCTCAAGAACACGAGAGAGAGAGAGAGAGAGAGAGATCAAACACATAGCTACTGGTACATACCCTCAGCCCCGAGGGAGAACTACTCCCTCCTCGTCATGGAGAGCACCGGGATGATGAAGATGGACACCGGAGAAGGATTGCGCCCTCCGACAGGGTGCCGGAATGGGTCTAGATTGGCTTTCGGTCTCTACGGAGGCTTCTAGCGGCGGAACTCCCGATCTATTGTGCTCATTGATGTTTTTATGGTATATGGAGATATATAGGCGGAAGAAGTACGTCAAGGGGGGCACGAGGGGCTCACGAGGGTGGAGGGCGCGCCCAGGGGGTGGGCGCGCCCCCTGCCTCGTGACCTCCTCGCAGATCCCCCGACGTGCACTCCAAGTCTTCCGGGCTTCTTTCCTTCCAAAAATGACTTCCGTGAAGTTTCAGGTCAATTGGACCCCGTTTGGTTTTCCTTTTCTTTGAAACCCTAAAACAGGGTAAAAACAGAAACTGGCACTGGGCTCTGGGTTAATAGGTTAGTCCCAAAAAATGATATAAAAGTGTATAATAAAGCCTACAAACATTCAAAACAGTAAACAATATAGCATGGAGCAATCAAAAATTATAGATACGTTGGAGACGTATCAGCACCTCGTGTGCTCCCCGGACTCCGTTTTCTTGCACGATACTTTTTTTGGTCGGTAAAAATTCATTATATAATCGCTCGAAGGTTTTGACTACCGTACCATGCAAATATCCTATGTTTTTTGTTTTGAGATGTTTTTGCAGCAGATCTAGAGCAAGATGTCTTCTCAAGAGTCAGTCGGGGAGAGTCGGGTGTCTCATCCGATACCGGGGCCAAGAGCAAACAGCGATGCTAACCACTTTGGGCCATCAACTGAGGAAGAGATGTAGGCCGACTTGAAAAGGATAGATGCCATGGAGGAGGATCAAGAAGTTACTTCTCGCTTCCGAGCTGGATTCACGATGGGGGAACTACAGAGCTCAGCTATTCCAAACTCGGTCATCCCTTCCAACGTCAGATTTCTTTCTTATGAAAATATGAAAAAGAGTGTTACTTGTTCTCCCGCAGCTATGCAACATCCTTTGGTGAAAGGAGCTTTAGCCGTCATGGGCAAGCTCCATAAGGAAATAATGGACCTCAAGCAGCAAGTAAATAAGCTCGAGGAAGAGAATCGTATCCTAAGGGGCATCATCGCCAAGAATATCACATCACCACCCCCGAAGAAAGAGACATAAACACATGGGTATGGGCACTCCCCTTGGCAACTGCCAAGCTTGGGGGAGGTGCCACGGTATCGTATCACCATCACACTTTTATCTTTACCATTTTCTTAGTTCAATCCTTTTAGTGATATTTTGATCTGGTAGAATAAAGTTTTAGTATGATCTAGTTTTGAGTTTTGCTTGGTGATCCTTCTATGTAATCGAGTCCGTGAGCTATATATATAATAAAGATTAGTTATGAGTCAAGGGCCTTATTATCTTGCCATGATATGGAGGGAATAAAAATAAAAGAGAAGAGAAATAATAAAAAGAAATAAAGAGATCATATGGATCTTATGGAGAGTAATGACTTCACATATAAAGAGTATGGTGAACAAAAGTTGTTGAGAGTTGACAAACATAGGTTTGGTCATTGTTGCAATTAATAGGAAGTAATAAAGAAAGAGAGGTTTTCATATATAAATATACTATCTTGGACATCTTTTATGATTGTGAGCACTCATTAAAATATTACATGCTAAAAGGTTGATGTTGGACAAGGAAGACAATGTAATGGGTTATGTTTTCTTGCATCCGAAATAAATTATATTGTCTTGGATCATCCAACATTTTGAGCTTGCCTTTCCCTCTCATGCTAGCCAAATTATCTGCACCAAGTAGAGATACTACTTGTGCTTCCAAATATCCTGAAACCCAGTTTTGCCATGAGAGTCCACCATACCTACCTATGGATTGATTAAGATCCTTCAACTAAGTTGTCATTGTTGCAAGCAATAAAAATTGCTCTCTAAATAAGTATGATTTATTGGTGTGGACAAAATAAGCTTTATACGATCTTATGATGTGGAAGAAATAAAAGCGACGGACTGCATAATAAAGGTCCATATCACAAGTGGCAATATAAAGTGACATTCTTTTGCATTAAGATTTCGTGCATCAAACCATAAAAGCACATGACAACCTCTTCTTCCCTCTGCGAAGGGCCTATCTTTTACTTTTGCCTTATACTTTATACAAGAGTCATGGTGATTTTCACCTTTCCTTTTTACATTTTATCCTTTGGCAAGCACAATGTGTTGGAAAGATCCTGATATATATAGCTAATTGGATGTGAGTTTTCATGAATTATTACTGTTGACATTACCGTTGAGGTGAAAGGTTGGGAGGCAAAACTATAAGCCCCTATCTTTCTCTGTGTCCGATTAAAACTTCATACCCATAAATATTGCGTGAGTGTTAGCAATTGTTGAAGACTAAATGATAGTTGAGTATGTGGACTTGCTGAAAAGCTCTTATATTGACTCTTTCCGATGTCATGATAAATTGCAATTGCTTCAATGACTGAGATTATAGTTTGTTAGTTTTCAATGAAGTTTCTGATTCATACTTGAAATTGTGAATGAATTGTTACTTTAGCATAGGAAATAATATGACAATATATACATATGTTGTTGTTCTAAGAATGATCATGATGCCCTCATGCCCGTATTTTATTTTATCGACACCTCTATCTCTAAACATGTGGACGTATTTTGCGATATCGGCTTTCGCTTGAGGACAAACGAGGTCTAAGCTTGGGGGAGTTGATACGTCCATTTTGCATCATGCTTTTATATCGATATTTATTGCATTATGAGCTGTTATTACACATTATGTCACAATAATTATGCCTTTTCTCTCTTATTTTACAAGGTTTACATGAAGAGGGAGAATGCCGGCAGCTGGAATTCTGGGCTGGAAAAGGAGCAAATATTAGAGACCTATTCTGCACAATTCCAAAAGTCCTGAAACTTCACGGGAGCATGTTTTGGAATATATAGAAAATACTGGTGAAAGAATTAACCAGAGCGGGCCCACACCCTGGCCACGAGGGTGGGGGAACGCCCTACCCCCCAAGGCGTGCCCCCTGTCTCGTTGGCCCCCTGGCAGGCCTCCGATGCCCATCTTCTGCTATATGAAGTCTTTTGTCCAAGAAAAAATCATAAGCAAGCTCACAGGACGAAACTCTGCCGCCACGAGGCGGAACCTTGGTGGAACCAATCTAGGGCTCCAAGTTACCCCATTGGACCAAATTCAAAAAAGGCATGGATTAAATCTTGTGAAAATCACAAAATCCTACGTTAGTATATTTTAACAGTTTTTGGAATTAACAACAAGTGACACTTTTCAAGCAAAGTTTTGATTAAGCAAATGAACTCTAAAAGTGATGCAATTGATACCATCTTGTAGATCACAGGAAATTAGTCAATATTGATATAAGGCACTATTCCATAGGATGGGTAGAACAATAGTTATAGCTTTTGGAAAACAGCTAAGTGAAGTTTAAAAACTAAACAATTCTCAGACTTAGCCAATTTTCAGGAATTCAAATAGCTAATTAAATCTTTGGAAATTCATAGAAATTCATTCGTAACTCAGATGAAAATATTTTGTACATGAAAGTTGCTCAGAACAACGAGACGAATCCGAATACGCGGTCTATTTGTCCGCCACACATGCCTAGCACAGCGAACATGCAACAATCCACCTTCGTTTCATCCACCCGAAAACTTCAAACACCGAGAATACTTTCCCGGATGTTTCCCCCTTCGTCGATATCGCCTACTACTGCATTAGGTCACCCCTAGCACCGCGTATTGCCATGTTATGCTTTGTGATGCTTTGATTGCTCCATTATTTATTGTGTTCCCCTCTGTTACTTCTTTCTAGTAGACCCCTAGACTGCCGGCGACCCCCAGTTCGACTACGGTGTTGACGACCCTTCCTTCTTGCCAGAGCAACCAGGCAAGCCCCCTCCTTTGATCACTAGATATCGCCTATTCTTCTCTCTACTGCTTGCATTAGAGTAGTGTAGCATGTTACTGCTTTCGGTTAATCCTATTCTGCTGCATAGCATGTCCTTGCTACTACTGTTGTTACGTTTACCTGCAATCCTAAATGCTTAGTATAGGATGCTAGTATTCCATCAGTGGCCCTGCATTCTTGTCCGTCTGCCATGCTATACTATCGGGCCGTGATCACTCGGGAGGTGATCACTAGTATATACTTATATACATAATATATGATACTGGTGGTGACTAAAGACGGGTCGGCTCGTAGAGTACACGCGAGTGATTCACGGATTGGGGGCTGAAAGGACCTTTGTCCCGACGGCCCTCTGGGTGGATCTTTGTGGAGGAGCGACAGGGCAGGTTGAGACCACCTAGGAGAGAGCTGGGCCTGGTCCTGGTCGGCGTTCGCGGTTACTTCAAAATAACACGCTTAACGAGATCTTGGTATTTGATCTGAGTCTGGCCATTGGCCTATACGCACTACCCAACTATGCGGGAACGGTTATGGGCACTCGACATCGTGGTATCAGCTGAAGCCTTTGTGACCTCGGTGACTGAGCGGCGTGCGTCGGGTTGGACCGCGTAATGCAACTTCCTTTGTAATGGAGGTTGCTAGGTCTGCTCACCGGCCGTGTACGCAACGTGCAGGTGTGCAATGGGCGATGGGCCCAGACCCCTGCGCCATAGGATTTAGACCGACGTGCTGACCTCTCTGTTGTGCCTAGGTGGGGCTGCGACATATTGATCTTCCGAGGCTGGACATGACCCAGAAAAGTGTGTCCAGACAAAGGGGATCGAGCGTGTTGGGAAATGTGGTGCACCCCTACAGGGAAGTTTATCTATTCGAATAGCCGTGTCCCTCGGTAAAAGGACGACCCAGAGTTGTACCTTGACCTTATGACAACTAAAATCGGATACTTAATAAAATACACCCTTCCAAGTGCCAGATACAACCCAGTGATTGCTCTCTCACAGGGCGACGAGGGGAGGATTGTCGGGCAGGATTAGGCTATGCGATGATACTTGGTGAACTTACCATCTACTCTCTTCTATATGCTTCAAGATGGAGACGGCCAGAAGCGTAGTCTTCTATAGGACTAGCTATCCCCCTCTTATTCCGGCATTCTGCAGTTCAGTCCACATATACTACCCCTTTCATTGATACCGATGCATATGTAGTGTAGCTCCTTGCTTGTGAGTACTTTGGATGAGTACTGACGGTTGCTTTGCTCCCCCTTTTCCCCTTTCTATACCCGGTTGTTGCGACCAGACGTTGGAGTCCAGGAGCCAGATGCCACCATCGACGATGACTCCTACTACTCTAGAGGTGCCTACTACTACGTGCAGGCCACTAACAACGACCAGGAGTAGTTTAGGAGGATCCCTGGCAGGAGGCATGCACCTCTTTCGATATGTATCCCTATTTGTGCTAGCCATCTTATGGCAACTTGTTTAACTTATGTATGTACTCAGATATTGTTGCTTCTGCTGACTCTTCTATGATCGAGCTCTTGTATTCGAGCCCTCGAGGCCCCTGGCTTGTAATATGATGCTTGTATGACTTATTTTATTTGTAGAGTTGTGTTGTGATATCTTCCCGTGAGTCCCTGATCTTGATCGTATACGTTTGCGTGTATGATTAGTGTATGGTCAAATCAAGGGCGTCACAAGTTGGTATCAGAGTCGACTGCCTGTAGGAACCCCCCTTCCACACTCCTTGGCCGAAGTCGAGTCTAGACATTGCAAAACTTTTACTAACATGGTTGTGTGCCTTACGGGCCCACGTCGCCATTTGGGTGGTATTAGGATCTTTTACTCCTCGATCTATACTCTGGGACTCTGATCTCTCTACTATTCGGGTTAAATGATTTTACTAAACTCTGACTCTAGGTTCTCATAACTACTTTCTACCGGAGAGCCCCTCACTCAAGATGATTGCTCGGTGCACTAAAGGTTTCTGAAGTTACTCTCCGACGTTCTCTCAAGACTTTGTGACCACCACTTTTGCTATTCCCGGCCACTGATAAATCCTTATGGATAACTGCTTACACTTGTCGTTCCTACATTTGTTCTCAGTTGCCCCTAGTATTACTTGATACCCTAAAAAAATTCTCTGATATTTTGAGAATCCTTTGTGCCCACCGCTTTGCAGCTCTTTGCCGCAGAAATACCCCTATGGATAATTCCTCGCACTTATCGAGTATCCGTTCATCCATAGTTGTTCATGTGTTTCACAAAGGTCTTCAAAATACTAGTTGATCTTCTGAAAATCCTCAGTAGCTTATTGCTCTTGTTCTTCCTTACCTACTTGCATTATTGTTAAGTCCATATGTAGAGCAATATTCGTGGAAATCCTTTGTGGTTGTCATTCTGATCCTATTGATTCAATATGTGTGCGAATGCACGTGATCATCAGTTGCCCCTTTTAAATTATCTTTCCGGCTCAGACATCATTTTGAACATGAGTTGGTTCTTGACCAATCTAATTGCTGTCGATTGTGCCCCTAGGTCTATTCAACTTATCCCTCCTTGATCAGAGCGTCTGCTTCTGATCCTTCGTTTTGGAAATTATAATTCCTTTGTTGTATAAACGTCGAATTAGTCAGTTGCTTCTATAATCCAATGCCTTTGCATTGATTCTTCTTCCGGTCAAGTACCGATGCTCACATCAGATCCCTCGTGGACCACCAGATCCTTTGTTGGATTTTGTTCGACAACGTCCATCATATTCAATCACTTTGGAAGTTCTTCCCTAATACAAAATGCCATTGGTAAATCCTATTCTCAGATTTGGCCAAACCATGCTCCACTTTCGAGCTGGTGATATTTACTCTCGAAGCTTGTGGTATATGTTTCTAAGATGCCCCGAGGGGTTGAACCTATGCATTCCTTAATCTGTGTGAACTCAAAAGTTTACCAAGGTTCATACTCCTCTGGTAATTCACCAGGTAGATCTTTGCACTCAAATCATTTTTCGTAGAGAAGTAAATGAAAGGTTATGCATTGAATAAGTGGGAGTCGACCTTGAACTTTATGTTCATGCCCATGGACACGATGTAGATCTTACTATTAAAGCTTCTCTTAAATTAAATTATTACCATGGTATAAGTTCATCTTATATCTGGGATCTGGCCTTTTGCAATCGTGGTTCTGACCATGTTCTCCTTTAAATATCATTTCTCGTGCAAGTTTAAACACTTTTCTTCTGTAGAGCAATACCCTAGTCCAACCTCTACTTTGATCTGTCATCGAGTATTACCCCCTGGTATCTCGAGATTATCACGAAACTACATAACTTCTTATGAGTTCATCATCAGCTATTATTTCTCACCGATTTCATTTTTCCACGAGTTCTGAGTTATTAGATACTCAAGGACACCGATAACGGAATTGAGGCCGCACTATGATTCAACAAGTATTAGAAATCTTCAGTGCTTATAAGTTTAATACTCCATCATGTCATTCCTAGCCTGATCGGCTATATCATTATCGTGCTAAATTTTAACTGGGCTACCCGGTCCTTCTTTCCGGAGCACAATTTTCGATGATGAGCTAAGCTTACGTTTCTCTTCCTCGTCATATCATTTCTCCTTGAACAACAAGCTAGATTTCGAGTTTGTGTCGTACCCGTGGTTCCAATAACCTTTCGCTTCATCATTCCTATTGACTTGATGTCATCGCCGATCGATTACACCTTCATGAAATCTGTCAACAAATGTGTTGTGATCATCATCAGCATTCTGAGCTCTTCCAGGATATCAATTGAATGATGAGAAATACCATCCTTTCCCTCGATGATTTATGTTATCATCGACCACCTTATTGCCTTCCCTCCAACACAAACTTGTTCATGTTTTGTGTTATACCTTGAGTTCCTTTCTATCCAACTTATATTATGATTCTACCTTGAAGTATTACTGACTTTTATCTCAAGGATGTTGAGAGGATTGCTCCACCTCTTAAGAATTCTTGGTATAGTGATACTTCTCACCTTCACCATTCTTTCTTGGTCCCCATCTTGTTTCTAACCAGAAAACCAACAATTGAACTATGACGTGCGAATTCAAAACTTCTAGCAACCCTATTGCTTTGAAGTGAATGGTCGATAGTTTCATTCTAGGTCTTTTGGTTATTGAATCACCATCATAACATTGATCGTGCTACTGGGTATATATTTCCAGGTGCATTTTCGTCCAATTTTTAAATAGTGGATGTTCTCCTCGATCACACTTCGTTATATACTTGGTATGCCCAATGCTAACACCTTTATCACATAATTGTGGAAGTCCATCTTTTTAGAAATCTCAATGAATTTCTGCTGAGTCTATTAGCCACCTCCTCACCCTCTCATTGATTTAATGATGAGCTCTTGTTTCAGAACTCACTTCCATAGTTCATTTCCCGAGGATCTTACAATGCCATCTCGTCAATTTGTGTTGCAACTTTTCTTCTTGCCAGACATCCTCAGTCCGAGGTATTTTGACACCAATCAGACCTGAATCTCGATTAGATATGATGGCTGGGACATATTTCCAAGAGTTATAACATTGGTCGTTATATGACCCGATAAGGTGATGTCATGCCTAGCACACCTAGCCGGAGGACCTATTGTTACCATTTCCTTTTTAGCAAGGTTAGCCATTCTTCCATGAGGAAACTATAAGACTTATTCTACAAGTTATTCCTGATGAATCCTTTGTGTATCCAAAGTACGACCTTGATGTCTACTACACAACCTTCTTCTTGTAGACGTTGTTGGGCCTCCAAGTGCAGAGGTTTGTAGGACAGTAGCAAATTTCCCTCAAGTGGATGACCTAAGGTTTATCAATCCGTAGGAGGCGTAGGATGAAGATGGTCTCTCTCAAGCAACCCTGCAACCAAATAACAAAGAGTCTCTTGTGTCCGCAACACACCCAATACAATGGTAAATTGTATAGGTGCACTAGTTCGGCGAGGAGATGGTGATACAAGTGGTATATGGATAGTAGATAATAGTTTTTGTAATCTGAAAATATAAAAACAGCAAGGTAACTAATGATAAAAGTGAGCGCAAACAATATTGCAATGCCAGGAAATAAGGCCTAGGGTTCATACTTTCGCTAGTGTAAGTTTCCTCAACAATGATAACATAATTGGATCACATAACTATCCCTCAACATGCAACAAAGAGTCACCCCAAAGTCACTAATAGCGGAGAACGAACGAAGAGATTATGGTAGGGTACGAAACCACCTCAAAGTTATTCTTTCCAATCAATCCGTTGGGCTATTCCTATAAGTGTCACAAACAACCCTAGAGTTCGTACTAGAATAACACCTTAAGACACAAATCAACCAAAACCCTAATATCACCGAGATACTCCAATGTCATCTCAAGTATCCATGGGTATGATTATACGATATGCATCACACAATCTCAGATTCATCTATTCAACCAATACATAGGACCTCAAAGAGTGCCCCAAAGTTCTACCACAAAATCACGACAAAAACGTGTGCCAACCCCTATGCATAGGTTCATGGGCGCAACCCGCAAGTTGATCACCAAAACATACATCAAGTGAATCACGTGATATCCCATTGTCACCACAGATATCCACGGCAAGACATACATCAAGTGTTCTCAAATCTTTAAAGACTCAATCCGATAAGATTACTTCAAAGGGGAAACTCAATCCATTACAAGATAGTAGAGGGGGAGGAGAAACATAAGATCCAACTATAATAGCAAAGCTCTCAATACATCAAGATCATGCCAAATCAAGAACACGAGAGAGAGAGAGAGATCAAACACATAGCTACTGGTACATACCCTCAGCCCCGAGGGAGAACTACTCCCTCCTCGTCATGGAGAGCACCGGGATGACGAAGATGGCCACCGGAGAAGGATTGCCCCCTCCGGCAGGGTGCCGGAACGGGTCTAGATTGGCTTTTGGTGGCTACGGAGGCTTATGGCGGCGGAACTCCCGATCTATTGTGCTCTCGGATGTTTTTAGGGTATATGGAGATATATAGGCGGAAGAAGTACGTCAGGGGGCCATGAGGGGCCCACAAGGGTGGAGGGCGCGCCCAGGGGGGTGGGTGCGCCCCCCTGCCTCGTGACCTCCTCGCAGATCCCCCGACATGCACTCCAAGTCTTCTGGGCTTCTTTCCTTCCAAAAATGAGTTACGTGAAGTTTTAGGTCAATTGGACTCCGTTTGGTTTTCCTTTTCTTCGAAACCCTAAAACAAGGTAAAAACAAAAAGTGGCACTGGACTCTGGGTTAATAGGTTTGTCCCAAAAATGATATAAAAGTGTATAATAAAGCCCATAAACATCCAAAACAGTAGATAATATAGCATGGAGCAATCAAAAATTATAGATACGTTGGAGACGTATCAGCATCCCCAAGCTTAATTCCTGCTCGTCCTCGAGTAGGTAAATGATAAAAACAGAATTTTTGATGTGGAGTGCTACTTGGCATAATTTCAATGTAATTCTTCTTAATTGTGGCATGAATATTCAGATCCATAAGATTCAAGACAAAAGTTCATATTGACATAAAAATAATAATACTTCAAGCATACCAACTAAGCAATTATGTCTTCTCAAAATAACATGGCCAAAGAAAGCTATCCCTACAAAATCATATAGTCTGGCTATGCTCTATCTTCACCACACAAAATATTTAAATCATGCACAACCCCGATGACAAGCCAAGCAATTGTTTCATACTTTTGATGTTCTCAAACTTTTTCAATCTTCACGCAATACATGAGCGTGAGCCATGGACATAGCACTATAGGTGGAATAGAATGGTGGTTGTGGAGAAGACAAAAAGGGAGAAGATAGTCTCACATCAACTAGGCGTATCAACGGGCTATGGAGATGCCCATCAATAGATATCAATGTGAGTGAGTAGGGATTGCCATGCAACGGATGCACTAGAGCTATAAGTGTATGAAAGCTCAACAAAAGAAACTAAGTGGGTGTGCATCCAACTTGCTTGCTCACGAAGACCTAGGGCATTTTGAGGAAGCCCATCATTGGAATATACAAGCCAAGTTCTATAATGAAAGATTCCCACTAGTATATGAAAGTGACAACATAGGAGACTCTCTATCATGAAGATCATGGTGCTACTTTGAAGCACAAGTGTGGTAAAAGGATAGTAGCATTGCCCCTTCTCTCTTTTTCTCTCATTTTTTATTTTTTTATTTGGGCCTTTCTCTTTTTTATGGCCTCTTTTCTCTTTTTTATTTGGGCTTCTTTGGCCTCTTTTATTTATTTATTTTCGTCCGGAGTCTCATCCCGACTTGTGGGGGAATCATAGTCTCCATCATCCTTTCCTCACTGGGACAATGCTCTAATAATGATGATCATCACACTTTTATTTACTTACAACTCAAGAATTACAACTCGATACTTAGAACAAGATATGACTCTATATGAATGCCTCCGGCGGTGTACCGGGATGTGCAATGATGCATGAGTGACATGTATGAAAGAATTATGAACGGTGGCTTTGCCACAAATACGATGTCAACTACATGATCATGCAAAGCATTATGACAATGATGAAGCGTGTCATAATAAACGGAACGGTGGAAAGTTGCATGGCAATATATCTCGGAATGGCTATGGAAATGCCATAATAGGTAGGTATGGTGGCTGTTTTGAGGAAGGTATATGGTGGGTGTATGATACCGGCGAAAGGTGCGCGGTATTAGAGAGGCTAGCAAAGGTGGAAGGGTGAGAGTGCGTATAATCCATGGACTCAACATTAGTCATAAAGAACTCATATACTTATTGCAAAAATCTACAAGTTATCAAAGCAAAGTATTACGCGCATGCTCCTAGGGGGATAGATTGGTAGGAAAAGACCATCGCTCGTCCCCGACCGCCACTCATAAGGAAGACAATCAATAAATAAATCATGCTCCGACTTCATCACATAACGGTTAACCATACATGCATGCTACAGGAATCAAAAACTTCAACACAAGTATTTCTCAAATTCACAACCACTCAACTAGCATGACTCTAATATCACCATCTTCATATCTCAAAACAATTATCAAGTATCAAACTTCTCATAGTATTCAACACACTCATAAGAGAATTTTATTATTCTTGAATACCTAGCATATTAGGATTTTAAGCAAATTACCATGCTATTTAAGACTCTCAAAATAATATAAGTGAAGCATGAGAGTTCATCTATTTCTTCAAAATAAAACTACCACCATGCTCTAAAAGATATAAGTGAAGCACTAGAGCAAATGACAAACTACTCCGAAAGATATAAGTGAAGATCAATGAGTAGTCGAATAATTATGCAACTATGTGAAGACTCTCTAACATTTAATAATTTCAGATCTTGGTATTTATTCAAACAGCAAGCAAAGCAAAATAAAATGACATCTAAGAATAGCAAACATCATGTGAAGAAGCAAAAACTTAGGATCAACCGATACTAACCGATAGTTGTTGAAGAAGAAAGGTGGGATGCCAACCGGGGCATCCCCAAGCTTAGATGCTTGAGACTTCTTGAAATATTATCTTGGGGTGCCTTGGGCATCCCCAAGCTTGAGCTTTTGTGTCTCCTTAATTCCTCTCATATCACGGTCTCCCTAAATCTCAAAAGCTTCATCCACACAAAACTCAACAAGGACTCGTGAGATAAGTTAGTATAAACCATTGCAAAAACCTTATCATACTCTACTGTAGCAAATCACTAAAATTATTATTCAACATTGCATACTAAATGCCTCTGCATATTTAATAGTCCTATCCTCAAATAGAATCATTAAAGAAGCAAACATATGCAAACAATGCAAACATAACAGCAATCTGCCTAAACAGGATAGTCTGTAAAGAATGCTGCAACATCCATACTTCCCTAGCTCCAAAAATTATGAAAGAAAATTCCCACTGTAGTAAATTTATCAGAGCTTAATATGCAAAAGGTTTTAACATTTTATCACATTCTGACTTTTCTAGGGAATTATTGCAACAACGGTAAACTTTCTGTTTTCAAACAGCAACATGTGGACTTGTAACATAGGCATAGTAAAGGCTATCAATGCCACTTTTATTGAAATAAAAGATGCAAAACATTGTTCTAAATAACAGCAAGCAAATCCTAACAAAATAAATTGACGCTCCAAGCAAAACACATATCATGTGGCGAATAAAAATATAGCTCCAAGTAAAGTTATCGATGAACGAAGACGAAAGAGGGGATGCCTTCCGGGGCATCCCCAAGCTTAGGCTCTTGGTTGTCCTTGAATATTACCTTGGGGTGCCTTGGGCATCCCCAAGCTTAGGCTCTTGCCACTCCTTATTCCATAGTCCATCGAATCCTTACCCAAAACTTGAAAACTTCACAACACAAAACTTAACAGAAAACTCGTAAGCTCCGTTAGTATAAGAAAAGAAAAGGACCACTTCAAGGTACTGTAATGAACTCATTCTTTACTTATATTGGTGTTAAACCTACTGTATTCCAACTTCTCTATGGTTTATAAACTATTTTACTAGCCATAGATTCATCAAAATAAGTAAACAACACATGAAAACAGAATCTGTCAAAAACAGAACAGTCTGTAGTAATCTGGATCAAACGTATACTTCTGGAACTCATAAAATTCTCAAATAAATTGCTGGACCTGAGGAATTTATCTATTAATCATCTGCAAAAAGAATTAACTAAATAGCACTCTCCAAATAAAAATGGCAGCAATTCTCGTGAGCGCTAAAGTTTCTGTTTTTTACAGCATGATCAACAAGACTTTCCCCAAGTCTTCCCAAAGGTTCTACTTGGCACAAACACTAATTAAAAGCATAAAACCACATCTAAACAGAGGCTAGATGAATTATTTATTACTAAACAGGAACAAAAGCAAGGAACAAAAATAAAGTTGGGTTGCCTCCCAACAAGCGCTATCGTTTAACGCCCCTAGCTAGGCATGATGATTTCAATGATGCTCACATAAAGGATAAGAATTGAAACATAAAGAGAGCATCATGAAGAATATGACTAGCACATTTAAGTCTAACCATCTTCCTATGCATAGGGATTTTGTGAGCAAACAACTTGTGGGAACAATAATCAACTAGCATAGGAGGGCAAAACAAGCATAACTTCAAAACTTTAAGCACATAGAGAGGAAACTTGATATTATTGCAATTCCTACAAGCATATATTCCTCCCTCATAATAATTTTCAGTAGCATCATGAATGAATTCAACAATATAACCAGCACCTAAAGCATTCTTTTCATGATCTACAAGCATAGAAAATTTACTACTCTCCACATAAGCAAAATTCTTCTCATGAATAATAGTGGGAGCAAACTCAACAAAATAACTATCATGTGATTGAAAATTAAGATCAAGATGACAAGTTTCATTGTTATCATTATTCTTTAAAGCATACGTGTCATCACAATAATCATCATAGATAGGAGGCATGCTTTCATCATAATAAATTTTGCTCATCAAAACTTGGGGGACAAAAATATCATCTTCATCAAACATAGCTTCCCCAAGCTTGTGGCTTTGCATATCATTAGCATCATGGATATTCAAGGAATTCATACTAACAACATTGCAATCATGCTCATCATTCAAATATTTAGTGCCAAACATTTTATAGATTTCTTCTTCTAGCACTTGAGCACAATTATCCTTTCCATCATACTCACGAAAGATATTAAAAAGGTGAAGCGTATGAGACAAACTCAATTCCATTTTTTATAGTTTTCTTTTATAAACTAAACTAGTGATAAAACAAGAAACTAAAAGACTCGATTGCAAGATCTAAAGATATACCTTCAAGCGCTAACCTCCCCGGCAACGGCGCCAGAAAAGAGCTTGATGTCTACTACACAACCTTCTTCTTGTAGACGTTGTTGGGCCTCCAAGTGCAGAGGTTTGTAGGACAGTAGCAAATTTCCCTCAAGTGGATGACCTAAGGTTTATCAATCCGTAGGAGGCGTAGGATGAAGATGGTCTCTCTCAAGCAACCCTGCAACCAAATAACAAAGAGTCTCTTGTGTCCCCAACACACCCAATACAATGGTAAATTGTATAGGTGCACTAGTTCGGCGAGGAGATGGTGATACAAGTGGTATATGGATAGTAGATAATAGTTTTTGTAATCTGAAAATATAAAAACAGCAAGGTAACTAATGATAAAAGTGAGCGTAAACGGTATTGCAATGCTAGGAAATAAGGCCTAGGGTTCATACTTTCGCTAGTGTAAGTTCCCTCAACAATATAACATAATTGGATCACATAACTATCCCTCAACATGCAACAAAGAGTCACCCCAAAGTCACTAATAGCGGAGAACGAACGAAGAGATTATGGTAGGGTACGAAATCACCTCAAAGTTATTCTTTCCAATCAATCCGTTGGGCTATTCCTATAAGTGTCACAAACAGCCCTAGAGTTCGTACTAGAATAACACCTTAAGACACAAATCAACCAAAACCCTAATGTCACCTAGATACTCCAATGTCACCTCAAGTATCCGTGGGTATGATTATACGATATGCATCACACAATCTCAGATTCATCTATTCAACCAACACATAGGACCTCAAAGAGTGCCCCAAAGTTCTACCGGAGAATCACGATGAAAACATGTGCCAACCCCTGTGCATAGGTTCATGGGCGGAACCCGCAAGTTGATCACCAAAACATACATCAAGTGAATCACGTGATATCCCATTGTCACCACAGATATCGCATGGCAAGACATACATCAAGTGTTCTGAAATCTTTAAAGACTCAATCCGATAAGATCACTTCAAAGGGGAAACTCAATCCATTACAAGAGAGTAGAGGGGGAGGAGAAACATAAGATCCAACTATAATAGCAAAGCTCGCAATACATCAAGATCATGCCAAATCAAGAACACGAGAGAGAGAGAGAGAGATCAAACACATAGCTACTGGTACATACCCTCAGCCCCGAGGGAGAACTACTCCCTCCTCGTCATGGAGAGCACCGGGATGATGAATATGGCCACCGAAGAAGGATTGCCCCCTCCGGCAGGGTGCCGGAACGGGTCTAGATTGGCTTTTGGTGGCTACGGAGGCTTCTGGCGGCGGAACTCCCGATCTATTGTGCTCTCAGATGTTTTTATGGTATATGGAGATATATAGGTGGAAGAAGTACGTCAGGGGGGCCACGAGGGGCCCACGAGGGTGGAGGGTGCGCCTAGGGGGGTGGGCGCACCCCCTGCCTCGTGACCTCCTCGCAAATCCCCCGACGTGCACTCCAAGTCTTCTGGGCTTCTTTCCTTCCAAAAATGAGTTCCGTGAAGTTTCAGGTCAATTGGACTCCGTTTGGTTTTCCTTTTCTTCGAAACCCTAAAACAAGGTAAAAACAGAAACTGGCACTGGGCTCTGGGTTAATAGGTTAGTCCCAAAAATGATATAAAAGTGTATAATAAAGCCCATAAACATCCAAAACAGTAGATAATATAGCATGGAGCAATAAAAAATTATAGATACGTTGGAGACGTATCAGACCTTTGCTTGAAGACCATGTCAATGCTATCTCGAAGCATGTCTGGGGTAGTCCGATCTTCAATAAGAACATTTGAAGCACAATGCTAAATTTTCTTTGTCAATTTTCCTAACACCGTTGTATGGTTATTGTCATGAAATCCCCCCCCCTTACCTAAATGGCTTCTACTTTCTATCCTGTCGTGGATATCTTGCTCTGCTTGTCCTTGGGAAGGATATACCCCTGAAATATGTGTTTAAACACACTTTCCTTTCCATTGTCCAGTTAAATCGAATAATCACATTTTCCTTTCCATTGCTTTGTTAACCTTTCTGGTGAACTTTATGATATAAGCAGTAATATTTCCCTGCTTATGTAAACACCACGGTGTACCACTATGTCAGTAAGACCCTTTTACTATTGTTGATGACATTTCGGTAACCACTGATGGACGAGAATTTTGCCTATTGGTCCGCCTCGTTTCAACGAGCAGGAAAATGGTTCTCTTTGTCCCTCGCCCTGGGTACCAACGGTGCTGCCAACATAACTGACCGGCTATTCTCTGGCATGCCTTGCTATCATAACCGTGCAAGATGTCATCACTCTCTCTACTTTTAAACCACATGGTGGGCCATAACCCAAAGTTCCACAGGATCAAAACCTGACTCTCCTGTACACCCTGTTGCCAAAGTTATTCCTTGCGCTTGACTTCGTATGTAATTCACGGGTCACCTTCCTAGAGATGATCTATTCTGGTATCAGACACAATACTTATTCCCGCTACTCTGAACCCCTTTCATGCCCTGTTTCAGGCATCGAACGATTGCCTGCTCGCTCGAAGCTTCTCATGATACCTACTTACTTTGCTCTCGATATCTTCTTAAGTTTCAATTCGAGAGTTACTTTCCGCCACCTTCCCCAAAGTTATCTACCAGATAGTCAACCTTGCAGAGGTCCGTTCTTCCGAAATACCCACCCTTTATTCTTTCGCAAGTACGATGGAGTTCCCAAAGAAAGGATGCTGAATTCGTCATGATGACCTGAAGCAGAGAAATGAAGACATCAACAAGAAGGATCAACCTTTTCGAGATAACCAAGCAAGACCGAGAAGACTCACTAGATTCGTAACCAGAACTGTCCCCTTACTCCACCTCTTAAATCTCGGGACGAGATTTCTTGTAGTGGAGGAGATTTGTAACACCCCGATAATCATGCTACAGTAATCTCCCCCGAATGGTGGCCATGTCATCATGATTACTATGCAAATCGCCACTTAATAAAAATCAAAGTCAAATTTAAATTTCAAGTGAAAATAATACTTCTTTAAACGGTAAAACAAAACTGTTTGCTGGGTTGTAAATAATCACTAAATAATTTTCATGTAGAAACCAACATTATTTGAATTGTTAAAATGCCCCTAAGCTATTCAAAACTGATCCAGCAACATTTATTTGAACCAATTTAATTTTAAAAATATATTCAAACTATTCCAAATAATCTGTAACTTGGTGCTCTAACTCAACACACTGCCTAGTATTTATATGCCAATTTTCATCTACAAATAAAATCATTTGATACTAAAAGAAAAACCAAACAGTAAATAAAATAGAAAACAGGAAAGATAAAAGAAATAGAAAAAAGCCACTATGTACTTAGGCCTATTGGGACAGTACGTAGCCCAGCCCAACCGGGGCATCTCGCTCCTGCTACAGGAGGCAGGGAGTGCGTGGTGGCCATATGCGCCGCCATGGCCACTGTGGCCGCCGTGTCGACCATCTAGCGAGTCCTCGAGGCGTATAAAGCCCTCCCCGACGCGTGAGACAAACCCTAGGACACTCTTTCCTCCTCCCTTGCTCGTCCCCTTCTGTTTTCTTCGTTCCCGAGCTCGAGGTCGCCGCACCACCGTCGTCCATGCGCTCCGGAGCCTCCCCTCGTCACGCCAAGATGTCCAGGCGCTCCCTCGTCGTCGACTCCTTCGCCTAATCGCATCGGTTCGAGTAGGCGCGCACCAGGGGCTCGCCATCGCCGCCATCTTCGTCCACGGCCGACACATCTCGCCGCCGAGCCCGTCGCATTCCGGCTGCCACGCCCCTCCTAACCATGTCTACAAGATCCGGGGTGAGCTTCTCGCCCGATTGCCTTGTTTTTTCCCTTAGATCTGTGCCTTTTTTTTATGCCATGGATTGCTGTGGACCGAGCTTCCGAGAGCTTCCGCGTACGTGTGTGTGCGTGTTGCCCCTAGTTGCTTGCTGCCACTCTACGTGATGCTGCCATTGCTGCTGCTTATACTGCTGCTGCTGCGCCTAGCTACTGTCGTGCCCTGCGCCGTTCCGCCCGAGCCCTGTCTCGTCCAGGCCGCGCGCTGGTCGCGCCATGTGTGCGCGGAGACTGCGCCCGCACCGCTCGCTGATTGCGCCCGTGCCCCTGCTTGCTTCTGCGCCTGCGTGCGCCCCCCTCCCGCTCGCGCCTGCTGCCTTGGCCGCGCGCCTTGCATCGCGCACACTCGCCGCCGTCCGCTAGCATGCTACGCTGCCGCTGCCGCTGCTGTAGTTGCTGCTTGCGGTCGCTGCTCTTCTGCTGCTTGCCTACTAATACTGATGGGTGTTATAGCTATTGCTAGCTTTAGGAATATTGCGCTGGTTAGCCCTTTGGACAACCCCTAAATGGTGGCTAAACAATTGTTAAAAGGACTAAAAAAAATTATGAGCAGGTAGTACACTTGACAAGCTCCAAGTTACCCCATTGGACCAAATTCAAATAAGTCATGGATTAAATCCTGTGAAAATCACAAAATCCTATATTAGTATATTTTAACATTTTTTGAAATTAACAACAAGTGACACTTTTCAAGCAAAGTTTTGATTAAGCAAATGAACTCTAAAAGTGATGCAATTGATACCATCTTGTAGATCACAGGAAATTAGTCAATATTGATATAAGGCACTATTCCATAGGATGGGTAGAACAATAGTTATAGCTTTTGGAAAAAAGCTAAGTGAAGTTTAAACACTGAACAATTCTCAGACTTCGCCAATTTTCAGGAATTCAAAAAGCTGATTAAATCTTTGGAAATTCGTAGAAATTCATTCATAACTCGGATGAAAATACTTTGTACATGAAAGTTGCTCAGAACGACGAGACGAATCCGAATATGCAGTCTGTTTGTCCTCCACACGTGTCTAGCATAGCGAACATGCAACAATCCACCTTCGTTTCATCTGCCCGAAAACGTCAAACACCGAGAATACTTTCCCGAATGTTTCCCCCTTCGCCGGTATCGCCTACTATTGTGTTAGGTCACCCCTAGCACCGCGTATTTCCATGTTTTGCTTTGTGATGCTTTGATTGCTTCGTTATTTATTGTGTTCCCCTCTGTTACTTCTTTCCGGTAGACCCCTAGACTGCCGGCGACCCTAGTTCGACTACGGTGTTGACGACCCTTACTTCTTGCCAGAGCAACCAGGCAAGCCCCCCCCCTTTGATCACCAGATATCGCCTATTCTTCTCTCTACTTCTTGCATTAGAGTAGTGTAGCATGTTACTGCTTTCGGTTAATCCGATTCTGCTGCATAGCATGTCCTTGCTACTACTGTTGTTACGTTTACCTACAATCCTAAATGCTTAGTATAGGATGCTAGTATTCCATCAGGGCCCTATATTGTTGTCCGTCTACCATGCTATATTATCGGGCCGTGATCACTCGGAAGGTGATCACGGGTATATACTTATATACATAATATATGATACTTGTGGTGACTAAAGACGGGTCGGCACGTAGAGTACCTACGAGTGATTCACCGATTGGGGGCTGAAAGGACCTTTGTCCCGACGGCCCTCTGGGTGGATCTTTGTGGCGGAGCGACATGGCAGGTTGAGACCACCTAGGAGAAAGGTGGGCCTGGTCCTGGTCGATGTTCGCGGTTACTTCAAAATAACACATTTAACGAGATCTTGGTATTTGATCTGAGTCTGGCCATTGGCCTATACGCACTAACCAACTACGCGGGAATAGTTATGGGCACTCGGCGTCGTGGTATCAGCCGAAGCCTTCGTGACGTCAGCGACTGAGCGGCGCGCATCGGATTGGACCGCGTAACGCAACTTCCTTTGTAATGGAGGTTGCTAGGTCTGCTCACCGGTCGCGTACGCAACGTGCAGGTGTGCAATGGGCGATGGGCTCAGACCCCTGCGCCATAGGATTTAGACCGGCGCGCTAACCTCTCTGTTGTGCCTAGATGGGGATGCGACGTGTTGATCTTCCGAGGCTGGACATGACCCAGAAAAGTGTGTCCGGACAAAGGGGATCGAGCGTGTTGGGAAATGTGGTGCACCCCTACAGGGAAGTTTATCTATTCGAATAGCCGTGTCCCTCGGTAAAAGGATGACCCGGAGTTGTACCTTGACCTTATGACAACTAAAACCAGATACTTCATAAAATACACCCTTCCAAGTGCCAGATACAACCCGATGATAGCGACGAGGAGAGGATCGCCGGGTAGGATTATGCTATGCGATGATACTTGGTGAACTTACCATCTACTCTCTTCTATATGCTTCAAGATAGAGACAGCCAGAAGCATAGTCTTTGATAGGACTAGCTATCCCCCTATTATTCCGGGATTCTGCAGTTCAGTCCACATATACTACCCCTTTCATTGATACCGATGCATATGTAGTGTAGCTCCTTGCTTGCGAGTACTTTGGATGAGTACTCACGGTTGCTTTGCTCCCCCTTTTCCCCTTTCTATACCCGGTTGTTGTGACCAGGCGTTGGAGTCCAGGAGCCAGACGCCACCGTCGACAACGACTCCTACTACTCTGGAGGTGCCTACTACTACGTGCAGGCCACTGACAACGACCAGGGGTAGTTTAGGAGGATCCCAGGTAGGAGGCCCGCGCCTCTTTCGATATGTATCCCTGTTTGTGCTAGCCATCTTATGGCAACTTGTTTAACTTATGTCTGTACTCAGGTATTGTTACTTTCGCTGACTCGTCTATGATCGAGCTCTTGTATTCGAGCCCTCAAGGCCCCTGGCTTGTAATATGATGCTTGTATGACTTATTTTATTTGTAGAGTTGTGTTGTGATATCTTCCCGTGAGTCTCTGATCTTGATCGTACACGTTTGCGTGTATGATTAGTGTACGGTCAAATTGGGGGCGTCACACCGTGACACCGTCCCAATACCGCACCCCGACTGCCCGGGCGCCGGCACACACCGCCGGCTCCCCCGCGTGCCCGTGCTATTATGTTGGCATAGGTTACCTCGTGTGTCTACCCCTACTATATATGAGAGGCCTAGGATACAAGTGTCCTACTTGGACACGACTGCTACCCTGTCTACACACAGTCCAAAACCAAGTCCAACTGTAACCTACCTTGTACAATAATATTCGACACAACTCTAACAGTAGATGCAGAATCGTTTCAGTCTACTTGTCTCGGATGTGATGCCTATATACATGATCATACCTATATATTCTCATAAGTATTCTCTTTTCTATCAATTGCTCGACAGCAATTTGTTCACCCAAGTAATACTTATGCTCTTGAGAGAAGGCACTAGTGAAACCTATGGCCCCCGGGTCTATCTTCCATCGTATTAATCTTCCAACACTTAGTTATTTCTTTTGCCGTTTATTTTACTTTGCATCTTTATTTCTCTTTATCATAAAAATAACAAAAATATTATCTTATTATATCTATTAGATCTCACTCTCGTAAGTGACCGAGAAGGGCTTGACAACCCCTTTATCACATTGGTTGCGAGGTTCTTATTTGTTTGTATAGGTGTGTGGGACTTGAGCGTGATCTCCTACTGGATTGATACCTTGGTTCTCAAAAAGTGAGGGAAATACTTACGCTACTTTGCTGCATCACCCTTTCCTCTTTAAGGGAAAACCAAGGCAGTGCTCAAGAGGTAGCAAAAAGGATTTCTGGCACCGTTGCCGGGGTGATTCGCGCCAAGTCAAGTCAAGATTTGACTCCCACAACGAGTCATTTCTGGCGCCATTACCAAGTCAAAATATACCAAGTACCCATCACAAACTATTATCCCTCGCATTACATTATTTTCCATTTGCCTCTCGTTTTCCTCTCCCCCACTTCACCCTTGCCGTTTTATTTGCTCTCTCTCTTCGTCCTCCTTCTCTTTCCCTATTTGCCTCTTTTTCGCTTGCTTCGTCGTTATAGCTAGTCCTTTATCTGCCCCTTTGTCTACTGAGTTTGAAGTTCTTCACTTCAAACAAAGGCAAGGAGACAATTTAAAAGATGTGTGGTTTAGGATAAGGGAATCTTATCGTAACTACATCTTAGAGGTGAATTTTAGAATTTTGCTTCGAAATTTTTATGTTGGATTAAATATGTCCTGTAGACAACTCTTGGATTGCGTTGCCAAAGGAATTTTATTGAAACAGATCCCAGTATTGCTCATGAAATTTTAGAGGGAATATTCGGAACACTACCTTCACAAAAGGGGACACATAATACCCAAGAAGGGACACAAGTTTTTGAGAAGATTTGCAAAGTAACGAAAATTTTACAAAAAATCTCTTGAACCTCTCAAGAGTGTTAGCGGAAATCTCCACCGCATGAATATGTTAATTACACTTTGCAATACGCGGTTGGATTCTTTAGATCTAAAAATTTCCGAATATGAAGGGACACGTAAGGAACCTCCTAGATTCGAGCATGACTCCGCTAAGAAAATTAAAATCAAAGATGGCAATACCTAGATCTATCTTCGCTTTTATGCCTAGCTAGGGGCATTAAACGATAGCGCTTGTTGGGAGGCAACCCAATTTTATTTTTATTCCTTGCTTTCTGCTCCTGTTTAGTAACAAATAATTTACTTAGTCTCTGTTTTGGTTGTGTTTTTGTGTTTAGTTAGTGTTTGTGCCAAGTAGAACCGTTGGGAAGACTTGGGGAAAGTCTTTTTGATCTTGCTGTAAAAAATAGAACTTTAGCGCTCACGAGAATTGCGACATTTTTATTTGGAAGGTGATATTTAATTAATTCTTTTTGCATATGATTAATAGATCAATTCCTCACGTCCAGAAATTTATTTTAGAATTTTTGGGGTTCCAGAACTTGCGTTAGCTACAGATTACTACATACTATTCTGTTTTTGACAGATTCTGTTTGTCGTGTGTTGTTTGCTTATTTTGATGAATCTATGGCTAGTAAAAGAGTTTATAAACCATAGAGAAGTTGGAATACAGTAGGTTTAACACCAATATAAATAAAGAATGATTTCATTACAGTACCTTGAAGTGGTGTTTTGTTTTCTTTCGCTAATGGAGCTCACGAGATTTTCTATCTTGAGTTTTGTGTTGTGAAGTTTTCAAGTTTTGGGTAAAGATTTGATGGATTATGGAACAAAGAGTGGCAAGAGCCTAAGCTTGGGGACGCCCATGGCACCCCAAGGTAAAATTTAAGGACACCAAAAATCCTAAGCTTGGGGATGCTTCAGAGGGCATCCCCTCTTTCGTCTTCGTCTATCGGCAACTTTACTTGAAGCTATATTTTCATTCACCACATGATATGTGTTTTGCTTGGAGCGTCTTGTATGATTTGAGTCTTTGATTTTTAGTTTACCACAATCATCCTTGTTTTTTTTGACTATGTACTGCAAGGCAACAACCTCACAGTATTTTATTAAACCACAGAACCAAAGAAATACAAAGTTACAAAGTCAAGAGAGAGGAGGGGAGAGTAATACTTACAAAAGAAAGGATTAAGGTAGGGCAGCTATCCAAGAGATTAATCTATTCCTATATTTACATTTGATTCTATGAGCTAAAAGAGAAATGTCATGCAAAAAAATTCTCCTCCATGCCCTGAAAGAAGGTGATTCATTCCTGAAGATCTTCCCATTTCTTTGTGTCCAAATATTCCAAGTGGCAGTGAATACTATCTCAGAGAAAAAAGGATGACCAAAATCCCTCCTAGCATCAAAAGCCATGTCATAAGTGGTCTGGTTGGGTTGAGGACTCCATGAAATACCCAGGTAATTCCAGATACGCTGGCTAAAATTACAAGCAAAGAAGAGATGTGCTCTGTCCTCATGTGATGCTAAGTTACATAGAACACAAGTGTCATCCTGGATAATCCAATGCCTTCGCTGCATCATGTCTCTGTTGAGGCGATCCATCAAAAGGAGCCACCCAAAAACCTTAAACTTCAGAGTACAAGAACATTTCCAGATCCACGTGAATATGGGATCAACCACTGTGTCCGAAAAGCAGGACAAGTAATAAATCCTGGACATGTAATCACCAGACTTGGAAGGCCATTTCCAGACATCATTTTCCCCATCTTGAAGATTAACCAAAGGAAGCAACGCCTGTAGTTGATTAAACTCCTCAAAGGCCTCAGCAGATAGTGGCAGATGGAGATTATCAGTTAGGCCTGATAGCTCCATAATATCCTTGACTGTGAGAGTGTCATCGATCACAAATGAGTGGAGCCTCGGGAACTGATGTTGCAAGCTAACCGTATTGTTGCCAAGTTGCCAACGGTCAAGCCAGAAGATCACAATATCCCCCGTTCGAACTAGTGGAACTGCCAACTTGCAAAACTTATCATATAACTTGAATACGTCTCTCCACCAGAAAGAACCGCAGCTTTGAGTGACTTGAGGGGGCGCAGATGCGTAATAAGTGTCCCAAATAAGAGACACCAATGGTACGTCCCTCTTATTGAAGAACTTAAAAAGATGCTTGATGAGCAAGGCATCATTTTGAATGCTCAAGTCCATGACTCCCAGACCACCAAATGATTTAGGACGACATACCAAGTCCCAAGCCGCCAATGATTGCCGGGGTGTATCCGTGTTCCCTCTCCACAAGCATTGCCGCATAATCCGCTCAATCTGCTTCAAGATACCCTGTGGTAGTGAAAGGGTGCACAAGAAATATATTGACATAGAACTAAGGACGGATTGCAAAAGTTGGAGTCGGCTTCCTTGATTCAAAAGGCAAGAGGACGCAGATAATCGTCTCTCAATACGATCCACCAAAGGCAACAGATCATAAATTGTTGGCCTGGAAGTACCCATGGGCAGGCCCAGGTAAGTGAATGGCATGGAACCAACATCACAACCGAGCAAGGAAGCAACACGCCTGCCCTCGTCATCACTCAAATTGATGGGTATCAAATAGGACTTACTGAAATTCACCCTTAATCCGGTTGATTTGGCAAAGACTTCAAGCATTTCTTTGAAAGCAATGAGCTGACTGTCAATAGCTGGAAGAACGATGAGAGTATCGTCAGCATACTGTACGATCGGATAGTCCATCGAGGTGGTTGGGATTGGCAAGGTGAGAATATTCCTTAAGCACATCTCATTTACAATCGATTGGAGTAAGTCCACCGTGATCACAAAGAGTAAGGGAGAAAGCGGATCTCCTTGGCGTACACCTGAATGACAGACAAAATGATTATCAGGCACTCCATTCAAAAGAACCGAAGAGGAGCCCGTGGATAGAATGATGTCAATCCAACTTGTCCAACGATCATCAAATCCCTTACATTTCAAAATCCTAAGAATCAGTTCATGTTCAATGGTGTCAAATGCCTTTGTGAAATCAAGTTTAAGAAGAATGATAGGCCTCTTGGAAGCTTTGCATTGGTGGATGTACTCCAAACACCACGCTAGACAGTCTTGTATGGATCGACACCGTAGAAAACCATATTGGTTGCGGTGGATACATTTCAAGATCACACCCTCAAGACGATTTGCCAAGAGCTTGGTTAAGAACTTTAAGCAAGTATTAGTCAAAGATATGGGCCTGAAATCACCAACGTATTCAGGGCTTAGCTTCTTCGGAATGAGGGTGATAAGAGATGTGTTGAGACACTCCAAATTGCATTTTCCTTCATAGAATTCTTGCACAAGTTTCATAAAGTCCTCCTTTAAAACAGACCAACATTTCTTTAAAAAAATCCCAGTAAACCCGTCTGGCCCCAGAGCACGATCAGTAGGCATATTCTTAATTACCGCATCCACCTCCGAATCAGTGAACGGTGAAGACAACTCCTCTAGACCATCAATTCGGGTAATTAATGTTTCTAGATCAAAACCCATCTGAATGCCTTTTGATTGGCCCATTCGCTGATTAAAATCAGCCCAGAACATTCCCGCCAACTGTTGATGATCCGTTACCACATCACCCTCCACAGACTTGATCGAGGAGATAGTATTCCTACGGAATCTTTCCGTAGCCAGGGCATGAAAAAAATTTGAATTATCTTCACCAACTTTGATGTTTCTGATCGTGCAACGCTGCTTCCAATAGACAAATTGCCAGTGTAAGATGTCCTCAAGATGCAATTTAACAATTCTACAAAAGTTGAACTCCGGCCAACTCAAAGGCCTGATTTCCTCTAGATTATCCAGAAAAATTATTACTTTATTACAATTAGCAATTAAAGCTTTGACTGTGGACAGGTTTAAATGCCATTTCTTGAGAGCATATCGGAGGGAATTAAACTTAGTCAAAATTGTTAATGCAATCGATGTTTTAACCACTGGCCTATTCCAAACCTCAGCAACACAGTCAGCAAACCCAAGCAAATCAACCCAATAATTCTCAAAGTGGAAAACCTTAGCCTTGGGGATAGAAGTGGCGATCGATACCACACACGGAACATGGTTGGAGGCAGTGTGTGCAAGTGGAAAAACCATCGTGTTGGGGTGATCCGATGTCCAAGGAACTAACGTAAAAAACCAATCGATCTGCTCTAGAAGCGGTGAAGTTTGCATATTCGACCAAGTATATTGGCGCCCCTTGATTGGCAGCTCAACCAGACCCAAATGACCAATTATCTCATTAAACAAGAAGATATCGTTGACATCACCTCCCAGAAGATTGCGGTTTTCAAGCGATCGCATGAAGTTGAAATCACCCAAAAGCAGCCAATTCTCACCAAACTGAATATTAAGATTATATAACCACTCAACAAATTCATCACGGGCTGGGCCTTGACACGGGCCATAAACAGAGACTTGAGACCATGTTTCTGAGGTATGTTTGGATTTAAACTCCACAATTATCCCATAGGATTTGGACTCAATTAAAGAGCCTATAAAAAAGATGAAATCCAAACAACCACCATCCCAGCAGACGCACCAGCCGAAGGTACGTAAACAAAATTATCAAAACGCCGCGCGCAGAACTTCCTAATTAAACGCTGATCCATTTGCATGCACTTAGTTTCCTGAAGGCAGACAACAGAACAACCACTTTCATCGATCTTCTGCCTAACTGCAAGCTAACGCGCTTCAGAATTGAGGTCATGCACATTCCAACATAGCACTTTCCACTCCTTAAATCTTGTCTGATTCATTACAAACCAAAAGTGAAAGCATAGTAAATAGGCCACGCAATGACCTACACCGACCCACAAAGCAGATAAGCATCACATAGTTCTCAACAAAGAAAGAAAGATAAATGGTGATTACGGTATGCCATAAACCAGAACCCTGCAGGAAGTAACTAATCATCAGAACCCCCGCTGCTGCTGGACTTGGCAGGATCAGCCACAAGCTTATCCGTAGAGATCTTCTCAGGTGCAATGCAAAGACGGGCGCCAATACGTTGAAGATCTGCAATAGTAGTTGGTGGTGGCACAGTAGGATTATTCTCAGACTGGGAGCTGCTGGTCTTGCGCTTCTTCAAAGTGTGAGAATTCTTTGTAGAAATTCCACTAGTTACTTTGCAGTAGCCATCACGGATAGCGCTCAGTCGTGCACTGCGCCGAACCTCGGTATCAACAATAATTCTTGAGGCTTGAGGCTTCCTTGCTCGCTTCAGAGATAGCTCAGGCACAGCAGAGAATTCAAAGGTTTCAGAAACTGGGTTATCCAGATCGTCAAAGCAGAGAGCTCGAGCAACTGGCCTTTTAATAGAAGCAGTTGGCACATCCAGAGCAGAGCTGGTCGAGGAGTTAGGTGCAGGCAGAAGCTTAAGAGTAGAGGCTGGGCCACTGCAGAGGGCTTCACAGGACTGCTTGTTGAGCATAGTACCTATGCCAGACTTGAAAACAAACCGAGGAATGTTTGAAGACCAAATAAACGGCCACATCTTCTCAAATGAGCGCTGCCACTGCATCACAGGTGGCAAAACTGGTCCATAGAAAGTGAGAACTTGCCCAATCATAAGAGGAGGTTGATGTGGTCCCATTGGGGGCTGGAAGATAGCCACCTCAGCCGCATTGTCAACATTGTTAACTGAATCATCTGAAGGTTGCAGAACAATGGACTCCTGGGACTAAATTTCCTGAACTTCCTCATGCTGCACAGCTTCATGAATCGGGTGCACATCATTGATTTGCTGCTCATTGACAGGGTGTGGCACATCGTTCCAACCCAGCTCTGGAAATTCTGGCATAACCCAATTGTGGTTGTCAAACTGTAAATTGCCAGGGAGGGGGTGCGGATTGCCATTGAAGGGCATGGGGTCTTCATCTGCTGGTAAGATGTCTGCAAAATCCGCTGACAGGATATAGACAGGTGCAGACCAAGAGATCCTAGCACCACCAAAGTCTGCATATTCTCTGTAAGTCACAGAGCGAGGAACCAAAGTCGGCGCAGGAAAAGACACATAAGCCAACGATCGAACAAGCATGGGATCATCTTGATGCCAATGATGAAATCGACCAAACGTGCTAACTACATCTGCAAGGCACTGTGTGCGCCTATAATCCAGAGGAACACCCAGCAACATAACCCATCCACGGCGAAAACCCTGCGTTGCTCTGTAATTTACACCCTCATCATGCAGGATAAACCGAACAAATCTATCATTGCCCAGGTTGAACGATGGATGATCCACAAGAGCTTGACGAGCCAGAGCACTACGAAAACGAAAAAGCCCAACTCCTTGTATCCAAGGTTGGGCATCCAGAACAGCTCTTCCCAGATCATTGACAACAAAGTTACTGACCATGTTTTGAAAGATGGTGACTTCTTCAGGCAGAGGAGCTGGCTCAACGATGGCGATGGCATAGTCCTCATGCTGCCGATCTGGAGCCACCGCAGGCGCGAAGAAGGTACGGGGTAGGCGCAGCTCACCGCCGTCGATGATGTCGAAGCCTTGCGGGACAAACTCCATGGGGTCCAAAGCAAAGTTCACCATTGCCGGTGCCGAAGAAGTGGCGCAGAAGGTTGGCGATGCAGCCGGCGATGGGGGAGGCGGAGGAGGCGATGCAGACGGCGAGGAGGGAGGTTGTGGCATTATGGGAGGTGGCTTTGCAGGCAGAGGTGGAATAGTTGGGGTGGCAGGCTCGGCGGGACTGGGCAGAGACCCAGTAGGACTAGCTATGGAGGGGATCGAGGCATCCACCGTAGAAAAACCTGCTGACCGGCTGGAATCGCCAGATTTGATCCGTGGGACCCACTTGTAAGCTGGATAAGGAGTAGAATCCGAACAGCCCTTTGCCCGGTGCCCCAACCGAAAGCATCTACGGCAACGAACCCTGCTGGTGCACGTTTTGGTTAGGTGAACCATGTATAAGCAATTCTGACATTTCCACACATTAAAAACCATGTCATCAATAAATTCATTTAAATCAGCAGAATCTTCAGATAAGTCTGTTGGTTGCAAATCAATATTCGCCTCGTTGCCAAAACCAGATGGAGATATATCAGAAAAATCCAGGTTTGATACTTCTGGGGAAACAACCTAGGCCATGGGAATCACCGGGTCTGTTGAAACGGCTTGGGCCAGGGAAGCATCTTGGGCCGGAAACGAAGCTGGTCCAACCAGCTCATCCCCATGCACATGCAGATTAACATTGAGAGTGGTTTGTGCTGCCACAGAAAACCCTGCCGAAGAAATCTCTCAGACGTTAACTGTTCCTAAAGTGATGGGTGGCTTGGCCACCGCAAATCGGAGTTCAGTCGCCGGCGGCGAAGGCAAAATTACTCGTTCACGAGGAAGAACAGAATATCCAGCATGAACGACATCATCAACCATACCAGGCAAGGCGGGATAACTATACCCCTTGCAAACATTGTATTGTTGAAACGTTGCAAACGAAATTTTCTTTGAAGATCCAGAACCCGAATGCAAAGCAGACTTAGAAGGTGGTTTGTGCATCGCGATCAAACCGAGAGAAGCATGCCTCTTAGAGGGACTGATTAAGATCCACTCAGCATCACATTCTTTCTTCCAAATAAGAAACTCATGTTTCCAATTAGAGCCACCATTGCCCCAAAGAAGGAAGAAACATTTGAATTGTGGGCACGCAAAAGATCTCAATTGAAGAATAAGAAGGCCAACACGTTTGCAAGAGAGAATAAATGAGAATACCTTGTCTTTAATGAGCTAAACCGACAAATCAATTGCGGATCCTCTAATTGCAGATTCCAAAGCCGCCGCCACTGAATCATCATTAAGACGAAAATTGTTCCTGCTAAAAGACACGACCACAATAAAATGGCCCGTGTCATCCACGGGATGAATGCATTTCCCACAAAATCTAAAGACTTCCTCCGCAAAAGCCATTCCTTTAGAAAAATCCAGATCCAGAGTTGATCCCCCATGATGACCCATGGAAGATGGGTATAGGGAGAGAGATCAGAGGACACCGGAGATGATGCATGGAGAAGGACCAAGATTTACTGGCTGGAGAGGCAGCATTATTAGATCATCCTTGTTGTACACACCTTTTGAGAGAGACTCACATAATTTGAAATTTATTAGAATACTCTATGTGCTTCACTTATATCTTTTGAGCTATATAGTTTTTAATCTAGTGCTTCACTTATATCTTTTAGAGCACGGTGGTGGATTTTTTTATACAAACTATTGTCTTTTCATGCTTCACTTATATTATTTTGAGAGTACTTTAGAACAACATGGAAATTTGCTATAATATAAAACTTTCATATAAGTGCATTGAATACTATCAGAAGTTTGATACTTGATAATTGTTTTGAGATATGGAGATGGTGATATTAGAGTCATGCTAGTTGAGTAGTTGTGAATTTGAGAAATACTTGTGTTGAAGTTTGTGATTCCCGTAGCATGCACGTATGGTGAACCGTTATGTGATGAAGTCGGAGCATGATTTATTTATTGATTGTCTTCCTTATGAGTGGCGGCCGGGGACGAGCGATGGTCTTTTCCTACCAATCTATCCCCCTAGGAGCATGTGTGTAATACTTTGTTTTGATAACTAATAGATTTTTGCAATAAGTATGTGAGTTCTTTATGACTAATGTTGAGTCCATGGATTATACACACTCTCACCCTTCCACCATTGCTAGCCTCTCTAGTATCGCGCAACTTTCGCCGGTACCATAAACCCACCATATACCTTCATCAGAACAGCCACCATACCTACCTATTATGGCATTTTCATAGCCATTCCGAGATATATTGCCATGCAACTTTCCAACGTTCCGCTATTATGACACGCTTCATCATTGTCATATTGCTTGCATGATCATGTAGTTGACATCGTATTTGTGGCAAAGGCACCGTTCATAATTCTTCATACATGTCACTCATGCATCATTGCACATCCCGGTACACCGCCGGAGGCATGCACATAGAGTTATATTTTGTTCTAAGTATTGAGTTGTAATTCTTGAGTTGTAAGTAAATAAAGTGCGATGATCATCATTATTAGAGCATTGTCCCAAGTGAGGAAAGGATGATGGAGACTATGATTCCCCCACAAGTCGGGATGAGACTCCGGACGAAAAAAAAGAAAAAAAAGAGAAAGTCCATAAAAAAGGAAGCCCCCCCCCCAAAAAAAGAAGGGGCAATGTTACTATCATTTTTCCACACTTGTGCTTCAAAGTAGCACCATGTTCTTCATATAGAGAGTCTCCTATGATATCACTTTCATATACTAGTGGGAATTTTTCATTATAGAACTTGGCTTGTATATTCCAATGATGTGCTTCCTCAAAATGCCCTAGGTCTTCGTGAGCAAGCAAGTTGGATGCACACCCACTTAGTTTCTTTTGCTGAGCTTTCATATACTTATAGCTCTAGTGCATCCGTTGCATGGCAATCCCTACTCACTCACATTGATATCTATTAATGGGCATATCCAAAGCCCATTGATACGCCTAGTCGATGTGAGACTATCTTCTCCTTTTTGTCTTCTCCACAACCACCATTCTATTCCACCATAGTGCTATATCCATGGCTCACGCTCATATATTGCGTGAAGATTGAAAAAGTTTGAGAATATCAAAAGTATGAAACAATTGCTTGGCTGGTCATCGGGGTTGTGCATGATTTAAATATTTTGTGTGGTGAAGATAGAGCATAGCCAGACTATATGATTTTGTAGGGATAACTTTCTTTGACCATGTTATTTTGAGAAGAGATAATTGCTTAGTTAGTGTGCTTGAAGTATTATTATTTTTATGTCAATATTAAACTTTTATCTTGAATCTTTCGGATATGAACATTCATGCCACAATAAAGAAAAATTACAGTGAGAAATATGTTAGAAAGCATTCCACATCAAAAATCTTCTTTTATCATTTACCTACTCGAGGACGAGCAGGAATTAAGCTTGGGGATGCTTGATACGTCTCCAACGTATCTATAGTTTTTGATTGCTCCATGCTATTATATTATATATTTTCGATGTTAATGGGCTTTATTTTACACTTTTATATTATTTTTGGGACTAACCTACTAACCGAAGGCCCAACCCAAATTGTTGTTTTTTTTGCCTATTTTAGGGTTTCGAAGAAAATGAATATCAAACGGAGTCCAAATGGAATGAAACCTTCGGGAACGTGATTTTCTCAACAAACGTGATCCAGGAGACTTGGAGTGGCTGTCAACAAACAATGGAGGTAGGCACGAGGCAGGGGCGCGCCTACCCCCTGGGCGCGCCCTTTACCCTCGTGGGCCCTCCGTTGCTCTACCGACGTACTTCTTCCTCCTATATATATCCACGTACCCCCAAACATCCAGGAGCACCACGAAAACCTAATTCCACCGCCGCAACCTTCTATACTCAAGAGATCCCATCTCGGGGCTTTTTCCGGAGCTCCGCCAGAGGGGGCATTGATCACGGAGGGCCTCTACATCAACTCCATGGCCTCTCCGGTGATGTGTGAGTAGTTTACTTCAGACCTACGGGTCCATAGTTATTAGCTAGATGGCTTCTTCTCTCTCTTTGGATCTCAATACAAAGTTCTCCTCGATTCTCTTGGAGAACTATTCGATGTAATCTTCTTTTGCGGTGTGTTTGTCGAGATCCGATGAATTGTGGGTTTATGATCCAGATTATCTATGAACAATATTTGATTCTCCTCTGAATTCTTTTATGTATGATTGGTTTATCTTTGCAAGTCTCTTTGAATTATCAGTTTGGTTTGGCCTACTAGATTGATCTTTCTTGCAATGGGAGAAGTGCTTAGCTTTGGGTTCAATCTTGCGGTGTTCGATCCCATTGACAGAAAGGGAACCGACACGTATTGTATTGTTGCCATCGAGGATTAAAAGATGGGGTTTATATCATATTGCATGAGTTTATCCCTCTACATCATGCCATCTTCCTTAAAGCATTACTCTGTTCTTATGAACTTAATACTCTAGATCCATGCTGGATAGCGGTCAATGTGTGGAGTAATAGTAGTAGATGCAGAATCATTTCGGTCTACTTGTCTCGGACGTGATGCCTATATACATGATCATACCTAGATATTCTCACAAGTATTCGCTTTTCTATCAATTGCTTGACAGTAATTTGTTCACCCACTGTAATACTTATGCTCTTGAGAGAAGCCACTAGTGAAACCTATGGCCCCCGGGTCTATCTTCCATCATATTAATCTTCCAACACTTAGTTATTTCCTTTGCCGTTTATTTTACTTTGCATCTTTATTTATCTTTATCATAAAAATACCAAAAATATTATCTTATCATATCTATCAGATCTCACTCTCCTAAGTGACCGAGAAGGGCTTGACAACCCCTTTATCGTGTTGGTTGCGAGGTTCTTATTTGTTTGTGTAGGTGCGTGGGACTTGAGCGTGATCTCCTACTGGATTGATACCTTGGTTCTCAAAAACTGAGGGAAATACTTACGCTACTTTGTTGCATCACCCTTTCCTCTTCAAGGGAAAACCAACGCAGTGCTCAAGAGGTAGCAGTTACTAGTAGTGTTGATTACTCCTTGTAGTTGATGCTAGTTTGTTTATTCAGTGTAAGATCATATGTTCAGATCCTTTATGCCTATTAATACCCCTCTGATTATGAACATGAATATGATTTTTGAGTAGTTACGTTTGTTCCTGAGGACATGGGAGAAGTCTTGCTATAAGTAGTCATGTGAATTTGGTATTCGTTCGATATTTTGATGAGATGTATGTTCTCTCTCCTCTAGTGGTGTCATGTGAACGTCGACTACATGACACTTCACCATTATTTGGGCCTAGGGGAAGGCATTGGGAAGTAATAAGTATAGGATGGGTTGCTAGAGTGACAGAAGCTTAAACCCTAGTTTATGAGTTGCTTTGTAAGGGGCTGATTTGGATCCATATGTTTCATGTTATGGTTAGGTTTACCTTAATACTTCTTTTGTAGTTGAGGATGCTTGCAAGAGGGGTTAATCATAAGTGGGATACTTGTCCAAGGAAGGGCAGTAACCAAGCACCGGTCCACCCACATATCAAATTATCAAAGTACCAAACGTGAATCATATGAGTGTGATGAAAATTAGCTTGACGATAATTCCCATGTGTCCTCGGGAGCGTTTTCCTTTACATAAGAGTTTGTCCAGGCTTGTCCTTTGCTACAAAAAGGATTGGGCCATCTTGCTGCACCTTATTTACTTTTATTACTTGTTACCCGTTACAGATTACCTTATCACAAAACTACCTATTAGCGATAATTTCAGTGCTTGCAGAGAATACCTTACTGAAAACTGCTTATGATTTCCTTCTGCTCCTCATTGGGTCCGACACTCTTACTTATCGAAAGGACTACGATAGATCCCCTATACTTGTGGGTCATCACACTCCTCCGGGAGACTTTCGTTGTCCGAATACGACATTTCCTATGTTCATAATACAAAGATTAAACATTTACAATTAAATATATGTACTACAAAAACTAAATTAGATCATTATTATTCATCACGGGTTGACTATCGGTCTGTCGAGTCTTTTCTTGAAAACTCTCAGCTCACATGGTGTATATATTCGACCGTCGGTGATGGCAGCTCCTCCTTTCGTTCCCAAGTGCATTACACCAAATTGTCTAGCACACGGGGACGAAGGAGAAGCTACCCCCATGACAACAGTCGGGATTCTTCGTCCTCTCATATATGGTGGAGACTCTGATCCCTCACTGATTCCTCTTTGACATTTGCGACCGTCGGTGATGGTAGCTCCTCCTTTCGTTCCCGAGTGCATTACACCAAATTGTCTAGCACACGGGAACGAAGAAGAAGCTACCCCCACGGCAACAGTCGGGATTCTTCGTCCTCTCATATATGGTGGAGACTCTCCCTCATTGATTCCTCTCTGACATTTGCGACCGTCGGTGATGGTAGCTCCTCCTTTCGTTCCCGAGTGCATTACACCAAATTGTCTAGCACACGGGAAACGAAGGAGAAGCTACCCCCACGACAACAGTCGTGATTCTTCGTCCTCTCATATATGGTGGAGACTCGACAGACTTAAAGTCAACCTGAAATATTGTTTAATTATCTTTCTAAAAAAGGACATATCGTTTAACTAAAAAATAAACTAGTTCTACTAATTTTCTTACTAAATATAAACCACTTCTATAGTAAAATAAACTAGTTCTATTAATTTTTCTTACAAAAATAAACTACTTCTATAGTAAAATAAATTAGTTTTATTAAATCAACTAGTTCAACTAAGCACTTACTATAAATAAAATAAAGTAGTACTTACTAAAAATAAACAACTTCTATAGTAAAATCAACTAGTTTTATTAAATCAACTAGTTCAACTAATCACTTACTATAAATAAAATAAAGTAGTACTTATTAAAAATAAACTAGTTTAACTAGTTCTATTATATTTTTCTAACTAATTCTATCAAACACTTACTAAAAAACATCTAATTCAACTAACATAAAATGAAAACTATCCTAACATCTAATGCACTAACCTAAATCAGAGAATATTCAATAAAGTAGTATTTTTTGTTTTTTTAAAGAAATGTTCAAATAGAAAATTTAGAAAAAAGTAAAGGTTTTGCCTAATGCATTCTTCATATAGAAAATTGTTACTCTGTAATTTACATAATTTAATGATTTAGTACTGTGACTATACATAATAATCTCTACAAATTACTAGTATATATACATGGAAAAAATACAAATATGAAAAAAGAGTCGGGGCAGCGGCGGCTCACAGCGCGGCCGGCCGGCGAGGGCGACGGCGGGGGCGGTGACGGCATCGACGGTGGGGCGGCGGACGGCGTCGGCGTGCAGAGGATCCGGGTGCGCGTGCGGGGGCAGGGCACGGGCGACGGCGATGGTGTGGACAGTGGACGGCGACGGCGTGGGTGACGGACGACATCGACATGGGCTCCGGGGCGGGGGCGACGGCGTCCGGTATCCTGGCGGCATCGAGGAAGTCTCCGCGCGCGTTGTCGGGGGCGAACTGCAAGATGAAAACCAAATTTTTCACAAGTGTGCCTTATATACATGAAGCTTTAGTCCCGGTTCTTGGCATGGACCGGGACCAATGCAGAGACCTTTGGTCCCGGTTGGTGCTACGAACCGGGACCAATGGCCCCCTTTAGTCCCGGTTGGTGGCACCAACCGGGACCAAAGGTCGTGTGCTGAAACTGGCGCAGTGCGGTGCGATGTTTAGTCCCACCTCGCTAGTCGAGAGGGGCTCGAAGTGGTTTGTAAGCCCTGCCGAGCCGACCACTTCGAGTTCCTCTCTACTACTGGCTTATGGGCCTAAATCCACTCTCTGTGCATGTGGGCCTACTGGGCCTACTACGGGCCTGCACCTTGGCCCCACTAGCGGGTTTCTAGTCGTATGCAGGCTGTGGTGGCCCAGTAGGCGGCACTCTTTTTAGTTTTTTCCAGTTTTTTTGCTTTATTTTTTGTTTTATTTTGTTTTATTTTGTTTCTACTTACAGCAAAATACTTACTAGTTTTTCAGTTATTCTTTTTGGTTTTAGGTAATAAAAATTATAAACTTTCTGCTAGTGCCATTAATTTTCCAATTTGAATAGTTTAAATTTGAATTATTTGATATTTGTGTGAACCACAAGTTTATGATTAACTTTAGTATAAAAATAGATTTTGGAGTGATTCTTTTTCCTGTTATTTAATATTAATTTGTTTTATCATTATATTCAAAAACAGTCTTCGTTATTTTAGTTTCTAACAAAAGAAATCTTTATGATAATTCTTTTTGCTATTAAAGTTTCTAACAAAAAGTTCTTTATAAAAATTCTTTTTGCTTGTAATGTTTTGAACAGAAAATACTTTGATAATCTTAGTTGCATAAATTTTATATAATTTTAGTTTCAACAATACTAGAGGTTTATAAAACTTTTTAGTTGATTCCTTTTGCTATTAGAGTTTCATTAAAGTTTTCTAGTTCATTCTTTTTTCTATGAGAGTTTCATTAAAGTTTTCTAGTTCATTCTTTTAGTTTATTGTTTTTGCTATTAGAGTTTCATAAAAGTTTTCCAGATCATTCATTTTTATATTAGTTCATTCTTTGAGCTAAATGACCCTGAAATTGAAAAGCACTTCAGATGAACTCTGAAGAGGTTGAAAATTGGCATGGTGTCATCATTTCACCCACATAGCATGCACTAAAAAACTTAAGAGGGTTACAGACAAAACTGGATGCAGTTCATGTACGAAATGGACAACATCTTTCGAAGTATCATGGTTTTAGCCGAAAACTCATATGTTACAAAGGGATTTCATTTTTTGAACTTATTTGAACTCCAGACTTTCTGTGTGTTCAAAATGCACCATTCAAAGCCACATCATCAATTTTCAACCTTTTCTGACTTCATTTGTTATTTTTCATGCATTTATTGATTTTTTTAGCTATAAGACTCTGAAATTCAAAAGCATTTCAAATGAACTCTGAAAGGGTTGAAAGCTGGCATGGTATCATCATTTCACCCACATAGCATGTGCTAAAAAGTTGAGAGGGTTACGGTAAAAACTAGATGCACTTTGTGTACAGAACGGACAATCTCTTTCAAAGTATCAGGGTTTGAGACAAAAACACATGTGTTACAAAGGGATTTCATTTTTTTGAACTTATTTGAACTCCAGACTTTTTGTGTGTTCAAAATGCACCATTCAAAGCCACATCATCAATTTTCAACCCTTTCTGACTTCATTTATTATTTTTCATGCATTTACTGTTTTTTAGCTATAAGACCTTGAAATTCAAAAGCATTTCAAATAAACTCTAAAAAGGTTGAAAGTTGCCATGGTATCATTGATGTCTACTACACAACCTTCTTCTTGTAGACGTTGTTGGGCCTCCAAGTGCAGAGGTTTGTAGGACAGCAGAAAATTTTCCTCAAGTGGATGACCTAAGGTTTATCAATCCATAGGAGGCGTAGGATGAAGATGGTCTCTCTCAAGCAACCCTGCAACCAAATAACAAAGAGTCTCTTGTGTCCCCAACACACCCAATACAATGGTAATTGTATAGGTGCACTAGTTCGGCGAAGAGATGGTGATACAAGTGCAATATGGATGGTACATAAAGGTTTTTGTAATCTGAAAATATAAAAATAGCAGGGTAACAAGTGGTAAAAGTGGGCATAAACGGTATTGCAATGCTAGGAAACAAGGCCTAGGGTTCATACTTTCACTAGTGCAAGTTCTCTCAACAATAATAACATAATTGGATCATATAACTATCCCTCAACATGCAACAAAGAGTCGCTCCAAAGCCACTAATAGCGGAGAACAAACGAAGACATTATGGTAGGGTACGAAACCACCTCAAAGTTATTCTTTCTGATCGATCTATTCAAGAGTCCGTAGTAAAATAACATGAAGCTATTCTTTCCGTTCAATCTATCCTAGAGTTCGTACTAGAATAACACCTTAAGATAGAAATCAATCAAAACCCTAATTTCACCTAGATACTCCAATGTCACCTCAAGTATCCGCGGGTATGATTATACGATATGCATCACACAATCTCAGATTCATCTATTCAAACCAACACCAAGTACTTCAAAGAGTGCCCCAAAGTTTCTACCGGAGAGTCAAGACGAAAACTTGTGCCAACCCCTATGCATAGGTTCATGGGCGGAACCCGCAAATTGATCACCAAAACATACATCAAGTGAATCAATAGAATAACCCATTGCCACCACGGTTATCCCACGCAAGACATACATCAAGTGTTCTCAAATCCTTAAAGACTCAATACGATAAGATAACTTCAAAGGGAAAACTCAATCCATTACAAGAGAGTAGAGGGGCAGAAACATCATAAGATCCAACTATAATAGAAAAGCTCGCGATACATCAAGATCGTACCACCTCAAGAACACGAGAGAGAGAGAGAGAGAGAGAGAAAGATAAACCACATAGCTACTGGTACATCAGGGGAGCCACGAGGGGCCCACGAGGGTGGAGGGCGCGCCCCCCTGCCTCGTGCTCTCCTCGTTGATCCCCTGACGTGCACTCCAAGTCTCCTGTATTGCTTTCTTTCCAAAAATAACTTTTCCGAAGGTTTCATTCCGTTTGGACTCCATTTGATATTCCTTTTCTGCGAAACACTGAAACAAGGGAAAAACACAAACTGGCACTCGGCTCTAGGTTAATAGGTTAGTCCCAAAAATCATATAAAATAGCATATAAATACACATAAAACATCCAAGGTTGATAATATAATAGCATGGAACAATCAAAAATTATAGATATGTTGGAGACGTATCAGCATCCCCAAGCTTAATTCATGCTCGTCCCCGAGTAGGTAAATAATAAAAACAGAATTTTTGATGTGGAATGCTACCTAACATATTTATCCATGTAGTTCTCTTTATTGTGGCAAGAATGTTTAGATCCATAAGATTCAAGACAAAAGTTTAATATTGACATAAAAATAATAATACTTCAAGCATACTAACAAAGCAATCATGTCTTCTCAAAATAACATGGCCAAAGAAACCTATCCCTACAAAATTATATAGTCTGGCTATGCTCCATCTTCACCACACAACATATTTAAATCATGCACAACCCCGATGACAAGCTAAGCAATTGTTTCATACTTTTGCTGTTCTCAAACTTTTTCAATCTTCACGCAATATCTAAGCGTGATCCATGGATATAGCACTATAGGTGGAATAGAATGGTGGTTGTGGAGAAGACAAAAAGGATAAGATAGTCTCACATCAACTAGGCGTATCAACGGGCTATGGAGATGCCCATTAATAGATATCAATGTGAGTGAGTAGGGATTGCCATGCAACGGATGCACTAGAGCTATAAATGTATGAAAGCTCAACAAGAGAAACTAAGTGGGTGTGCATCCAACTTGCTTGCTCACAAAGACCTAGGGCACTTGAGGAAGCCCATTGTTGGAATATACAAGCCAAGTTCTATAATGAAAATTTCCTACTAGTATATGAAAGTGACAAAACAAGAGACTCTCTATCATGAAGATCATGGTGCTACTTTGAAGCACAAGTGTGGTAAAAGGATAGTAGCATTGCCCCCTTTTTGGCCTTTCTTTTTTTATTTGGCCTTTCTTTTTTTATTTGGACTTTCTCTTTTTTGGGGACAATGCTCTATTAATGATGATCATCACACTTCTATTTATTTACAACTCAAGGATTATAACTCGATACTAGAACAAAGTATGACTCTATATGAATGCCTCCGGTAGTGTACCGGGATATGCAATGATGCATGAGTGACATGTATGAAAGAATTATGAACGGTGGCTTTGCCACAAATACAATGTCAACTATATGATCATGCAAAGCAATATGACAATGATGGAGCGTGTCATAGTAAACGGAACGGTGGAAAGTTGCATGGCAATATATCTCGGAATGGCTATGGAAATGCCATGGTAGGTAGGTATGGTGGCTGTTTTTAGGAAGGTATATGGTGGGTTTATGGTACCGACGAAAGTTGCGGGATACTAGAGAGGCTAGCAATGGTGGAAGGGTGAGAGTGCGTATAATCCATGGACTCAACATTAGTCATAAAGAACTCACATACTTATTGCAACAATCTATCAGTTACCGAAACAAAGTAATACGCGCATGCTCCTAGGGGGATAGATTGGTAGGAAAAGACCATCGCCCGTCCCCGACCGCCACTCATAAGGAAGACAATCAATATATACATCATGCTCCGACTTCTTAACATAACGGTTCACCATACGTGCATGCTACGGGAATCACAAACTTCAACACAAGCATTTCTCAAATTCACAACTACTCAACTATCACGACTCTAATATCACCATCTCCATATCTCAAAACAATTATCAAGTATCAAACTTCTCTTAGTATTCAATGCACTCTATATGAAAGTTTTTATTATATCCCTCTTGGATGCCCATCATATTAGGACTAAATTCATAGCCAAAGCAAATTACCATGCTGTTTAGGACTCTCAAAATAATATAAGTGAAGTATGAGAGTTCATCTATTTCTATAAAATAAAACCACCACCGTGCTCTAAAAATATATAAGTGAAGCACTAGAGCAACAACAAACTACTCCGGAAGATATAAGTGAAGATCAATGAGTAGTCGAATAATTATGCAACTATATGAAGACTCTCTAACATTTAATAATTTCAGATCTTGTTATTTTATTCAAACATCAAGCAAAACTAAATAAAATAAAATGACGCTCCAAGCAAAACACATATCATGTGGTAAATAAAAATATAGCTCCAAGTAAAGTTACTGATGAACGAAGACGAAAGAGGGGATGCCTTCCGGGGCATCCCCAAGCTTAGGCTCTTGGTTATCCTTGAATATTGCCTTGGTGTGCCTTGGGCATCCACAAGCTTAGGCTCTTGCCACTCCTTGTTCCATAATCCATCAATCTTTACCCAAAACTTGAAAACTTCACAACACAAAACTTAAAGTAGAAAACTCATGAGCTCCGTTAGCGAAAGAAAAGAAAACACCACTTCGAGGTACTGTAATGAACTCATTCCTTATTTATATTGGTGTAATATCTACTGTATTCCAACTCATCTATGGTTCATACCCTCTGATACTACTCACAGATTCATTAAAATAAGCAAACAACACACGAAAAACAGAATCTGTCAGAAACAGAACAGTCTGTAGTAATCTGTAACTAACACAAACTTCTGGAACCCCAAAAATTCTAAAATAAATTTCTGGACGTGAGGAATTTATCTATTAATCATCTGATAAAAGAATTAACTAAATATCACTATCCAAATAAAAATGGCAGCAATTCTCGTGAGGGCTAAAGTTTCTGTTTTTTACAGCAAGATCAACAAGACTTTCCCTAAGTCTTCCCAACGGTTCTACTTGGCACAAACACTAATTAAAACATAAAAACTCAATCATAATAGAGGCTAGATAAAATATTTATTACTAAACAGGAGCAAAAATCAAGGAACAAAAATAAAATTGGGTTGCCTCCCAACAAGCGCTATCGTTTAACGCCCCTAGCTAGGCTTGATGATTTCAACGATGCTCACATAAAAGATAAGAATTGAAACATAAAGAGAGCATCATGAAGAATATAACTAGAACATTTAAGCCTAACACACTTCCTATGCATAGGGATTTTGTGATCAAACAATTTATGGGAACAATAATCAACTAGCATAGGAAAGCAAAACAAGCATAACTTCAAGATTTTAAGCGCATAGAGAGGAAAGTTGATATTATTGCAATTTGTACAAGCATATGTTCCTCCCTCATAATAATTTTCAGTAGCATCATGAATGAATTCAACAATATAACTATCACATAAAGCATTCTTTTCATGATCTACAAGCATAGAGATTTTATTACTCTCCACATAAGCAAAATTCTTCTCATTCGGAATAGTGGGAGCAAACTCAAAACAATAACTATCATGTGAGGCATAATCCAATTGAGAGTTAAAATCATGATTACAAGTTTCATGGACATCATTATTCTTTATAGCATACAAGTCATCACAATAATCATCATAAATAGGGGCATGCTCTCATCATAATAAATTAGCTCATCAAAACTTGGGGGACAAAAAATATCATCTTCATCAAACATAGCATCCCCAAGCTTGTGGCTTTGCATATCATTAGCATCATGGATATTCAAGGAATTCATACTAACAACATTGCAATCATGCTCATCATTCAAATATTTAGTGCCAAACATTTTATAGATTTCTTCTTCTAGCACTTGAGCACAATTATCGGAATCCTTATTTTCATGATAGATATTAAAAAGATGAAGCATATGAGGTACCTTTAATTCCATTTTTTGTAGTTTTCTTTTATAGACTAAACTAGTGATAAAACACGAAACTAAAAGATTTGATTGCAAGATCTAAAGATATACCTTCAAGCGCTAACCTCCCCGGCGACGTCGCCGGAAAAGAGCTTGATGTCTACTACACAACCTTCTTCTTGTAGACGTTGTTGGGCCTCCAAGTGCAGAGGTTTGTAGGACAGTAGCAAATTTCCATCAAGTGGATGACCTAAGGTTTATCAACCCGTAGGAGGCGTAGGATCAAGATGGTCTCTCTCAAGCAACCCTGCAACCAAATAACAAAGAGTCTCTTGTGTCCCCAACACACCCAATACAATGGTAAATTGTATAGGTGCACTAGTTCGGCGAAGAGATGGTGATACAAGTGCAATATGGATGGTAGATAAAGGTTTTTGTAATCTGAAAATATAAAAACAGCAGGGTAACAAGTGGTAAAAGTAAGCATAAACGGTATTGCAATGGTAGGAAACAAGGCCTAGGGTTCATACTTTCACTAGTGCAAGTTCTCTCAACAATAATAACATAATTGGATCATATAACTATCCCTCAACATGCAACAAAGAGTCACTCCAAAGCCACTAATAGCGAGAAAAAACGAAGACATTATGGTAGGGTACGAAACCACCTCAAAGTTATTCTTTCTGATCGATCTATTCAAGAGTACGTAGTAAAATAACATGAAGCTATTCTTTCCGTTCAATCTATCCTAGAGTTCATACTAGAATAACACCTTAAGACAGAAATCAATCAAAACCCTAATGTCACCTAGATACTCCAATGTCCCCTCAAGTATCCGCGGGTACGATTAGACGATATGCATCACACAATCTCAGATTTATCTATTCAAACCAACACAAAGTACTTCAAAGAGTGCCCCAAAGTTTCCACCGGAGAGTCAAGACGAAAACGTGTGCCAACCCCTATGCATAGGTTCATGGGCGGAACCCGCAAGTTGATCACCAAAACATACATCAAGTGAATCAATAGAATAACCCATTGTCACCACGGTTATCCCATGCAAGACATACATCAAGTGTTCTCAAATCCTTAAAGACTCAATACGATAAGATAACTTCAAAGGGAAAACTCAATCCATTACAAGAGAGTAGAGGGGCAGAAACATCATAAGATCCAACTATAATAGCAAAGCTCACGATGCATCAAGATCGTACCACCTCAAGAACACGAGAGAGAGAGAGAGAGAAAGATAAAACACATAGCTACTGGTACATAACCTCAACCCCGAGGGACAAATACTCCCTCCTCGTCATGGAGAGCGCCGGGATGATGAAGACGGCCACTGGAGAGGGATTCCCCTGTCTGGCAGGGTGCCAGAACGGGTCTAGATTGGTTTTCGGTGGCTACGGAGGCTTCTGGTGGCAGAACTCCTGATCTATTGTGCTCCCTGGTAGTTTTAGGGTATATGGATATATATAGGCGGAAGAAATACATTAGGGGAGCCACGAGGGGCCCACAAGGATGGAGGGCGCGCCCAGGAGGGTGGGCGCGCCCCCTGCCTCGTGCTCTCCTCATTGATCCCCTGACGTGCACTCCAAGTCTCCTGTATTGCTTTCTTTCCAAAATAACTTTTCCAAAGGTTTCATTCCGTTTGGACTCTGTTTGATATTCCTTTTCTGTGAAACACTGGAACAGGGGGAAAACAGAAGCTGGCACTGGGCTCTGGGTTAATAGGTTAGTCCCAAAAATCATATAAAATAGCATATAAATGCATATAAAACATCCAAGGTTGATAATATAATAGCATGGAACAATCAAAATTTATAGATACGTTGGAGACGTATCAATTATAATTTCACCCACATAGCATGTGCAAAAATGTTGAGAGGGTTACGGCAAAAACTAGATGCACTTCGTGTACAAAACGGACAATCTCTTTCGAAGTATCAGGGTTTCAGACAAAAACACATCTATTACAAAGGGATTTCATTTTTTGAACTTATTTGAACTCCAGACATTTTGTGTGCTAGAAATGCATCATTCAAAGCCACATCATCAATTTTCAACCCTTTCTGACTTCATTTGCTATTTTTCATGCATTTACTGATTTTTTTAGCTATAAGACCTTGAAATTCAAAAGCATTTCAAATGAACTCTGAAAAGGTTGAAAGTTGGCATGGTAATATCATTTGACCCACATAGCATGTGCAAAAAAGTTGAGAGAGTTACGGCAAAAACAAGATGCACTTCATGTACAAAACGGACAATCTCTTTCGAGGTATCAGGGTTTCAGACAAAAACTCATGTGTTACAAAGGGATTTCATTTTTTTGAACTTATTTGAACTCCAGAATTTTTGTGTGTTCAAAATGCACCATTCAAAGCCACATCATCAATTTTCAACCCTTTGTGAATTCATTTGTTATTTTTCATGCATTTACTGATTTTTTGAGCTATAAGACCCTGAAATTCAAAAGCATTTCAAATGAACTCTGAAAAGATTGTAAGTTGGCATGGTATCATCATTTCATCCACATAGCATGTGCAAAAAAGTTGAGAGGGTTACGGCAAAAACTAGATGCACTTCGTGTACAAAATGGACAATCTTTTTCGAAGTATCAGGGTTTCAGACAAAAACTCATCTGTTACAAAAGGCATTTATTTCTTCACATGTAACTGCAGTGATATTCTAGATCAAAGGCATCATCATAATAGTTGTGGAGAGAAAGTTTCACTTTTTCTTCGCTTGTGTCCTTTGCTTATTGCACCGTAACTATGGAGAATCTTCATCGTTTAAACCGTAGTACATACATAGTTCTCATTGAACAACTTATAGCTCTCCAGCGCATCTAGTTAAACCATACATTGAAACTATGTAAAACCTTTGAACGCAACAACAAATGCGATCATAATGACAACCAAGGTAACAATTGATCCAACAGCATAATGATACCAAGCCTCGGTATGAATGGCATATTTTCTAATCTTTCTAATCTTCAACCGCATTGTATCCATCTTGATCTTGTGATCATCGACGACATCCGCAACATGCAACTCCAATATCATCTTCTCCTCCTCAATTTTTTTTATTTTTCCTTCAAGTAATTGTTTTCTTCTTCAACTAAATTTAACCTCTCGACAATAGGGTCGGTTGGAATTTCCGGTTCAACTACCTCCTAGATAAAAAAATCTATGTCATGTTGGTCGGCATAATTGTCATAAATAATAAATGAACCAAATATTTATGAAAGATAATATATACCACATCTGAATCATAGCCAGGATGAGGGCCGACGGGGGCGGATACCAAAACCATCGCACAATATAATAACAAGAAATAATAAAAGTAAGAAAATTAGACAAGTATCTATCTAAAGTAAGAATTTTTTTCCTTTCAGAAAGAAGATAAGAACAAGAGGCTCACCACGATGGTGCCGGCAGCGAGATCGGCGTGGGCGATCGACGGCGGTGAAGACGGAGATGGGACGTAACAGACCGCTAAACCTGGACAAATCTCGAGGAAAATGGAGCTTGAAGAGGAAAAGGCTTAACTAGTGTGGCTCGGGCATTTCATCGAACACCTCATGTGCATAGGAGGTGAGCTAGAGCACCACAAAGCTCTCCCCTCACCTGCCAGAAAAAACAGAGCAATGTGGAGTGCTCTGCCGCGGTGATGGGGTATATATAGCCACCTCATTGGTCCCGGTTCGTGGCTGGAACCGGGACTAAAGGCCACCCTTCTGTCCCGGTTCTAAGCACGAACTGGGACCAATGGCTGTGGGCCAGGAGCGAGGACCATTGGTCCCGGTTCGTGCCTAGAACCGGGACAAATGGGTCCACATGAACCAGGACAAATGCCTCCCGAGGCCCGGCCGGGCCCTGGGCGCATGGACCGGGACGTAAGCCCCCCATGGGTCCTTGTTCTTGACTGAACCGGGACTAATGGGCTGGCCAGGCTCCAACCAAAGCCCTGTTTTCTACTAGTGATCACCTGCAGTTTCTAGGCAGGCAGATATGTCTGTGGCATGGGCACTAACGACCTTGTCCGTCCGGCGGGGCGAGCGTGAGCTTGTCATGCCGGCGAGGCCCACGCCCTACGAGTTCAAGGTGCTCTCCGACATCGACGACCAGGAGGTCCTCCGCTTCTACCATTCTGGTGCTTTCTTATACCGCTGAGACGCCTCCAAGTCCGGCATTGACCCGGTGAAGGTCATCAAGTCGGTGATCTCGAAGGCGCTTGTGCACTATTACCCTCTCTCTAGCCTGTTCCTGGAGCTTGAACCAACGAGGAAGCTCGTGGTCGAGTGCACGGGCGAAGGCATCATGTTCGTAAAGGCAGACGCCGACATTAGCATGGATGACTTCGGTAACTCGCTGGCACCACTGGTCCCGTGTTATGATGAGATGTTGCCCGAGCAGGAGAGCGCGACCGTCGTTGTACAAGCCATCGATATAGTACTACCGGAGTTAATTCTACTCTGCTATTTTTCCATTCATTAAGCAAGGGGATTTAAGGTGTGAAGTTTCATAATATGGGAGTGCGCCAGGTCTTCTCCTACTCTTACCTTTTCCTCAGGTAGCAACCCTCAAGAAATTTAGGGCCCTTTTCTAGCTAACTCATGTATCAATCCATCCATCCATCGTCCAGCATAATCCATCCATCCTTCATCCAGCTTACTATACATGTAGTTTCACACACGTACATAAATTGATGCGACCCTTATTTCCGAGGTAGTTGGGCCGGCTAAATTGCATGGGTTTTGAAAGGCTCGGGCACCACCGAAATGACATGTCTTTGTAAGGCGGGAGTAAAAATCCAGAAGAAATGCCAAGTTGAAGGATCGAGCCCAGGACCTCAATGACCTGACAAAGTGCTGCCATCCACTCGAACAAACAGGTCCTGCTAACCAATGGGCAGTGCAAATATTTACGAACATACTACAGCATAAAGTTTGAAAGATTGTTTGAACTTTACTAACAATAATCATTATTATGAATTGCCAAATATTCATGAAAATATGAACAATTTTTGAAATCCCGAACTATTTAAAAAATTATGAACCATTTTTGGAAAACTCCATACATTTTTGAAAAAACACGAACAAAATTTGAAAGGAGAATTTTTTTAATATCCACAAATAATTTGTTAAAACATGAAACTTTTCTAAAAATATGAACCTTTTGAATTTCTTAATAATTTTTAAAACTAGAACATGTTAAAAAATTAAGAATTTTTTTAGAAAATGTGTATTTAGAAAATGTGTATTTTCATAAAAAAACATTATTTTTAATTTGTGAAATTTCACTAAAAGAAGAATACTTTTAGAATTTCGTACATTTTGAAATGCAAGTTTTATTTGAAAATTTCAAACAATTTTAGAAAACACAAAAAGGTTTGTAAAAATGGGATGTTTTTTTCAATTTAGAACAAATTTTAGAACGAGAAAAAAATAAAGTTTTGGACAATTGTCAAACGTGAAACTCCGCCTATGTTGTCTCAACATAGCCGGTCCCAAGCCCGGGTAAAGGAGGAGGGTTGTGATAGGCTTGGCGAGCCAACGTAAAAACTCAGCCACTCTTATGGAGATGAAACCCAAAAGATTTTTGTTGGGGCGTAACCCTCTCAGCAACGCGCCACATCGGAACCCGGGTGTGGTGGAAAATGGGAAAGGGCCGGGCCGTCACCCCCCAAGTGGCGCGCCGTATCTTGATCCGGATACGGTGGCAAGTGAGCGAGGATCGGGTCGTCGCATCCTTAGTGGCGCGCTACATCGGCGCCCGGATGTAGTGGAAAATGAGCAAGGGTCTTCGCATTTGACTCGACGAGTGCGAAGGGTAAGGAAGCTAGCCGAGCCTAGGAGGATTTGCTTAGGTAGCTGGAATGTAGGGTCTCTGACAGGGAAGCTTCGGGAGCTAGTTGATGCAGCAGTGAGGAGAGGTGTTGATATCCTTTGCGTCCAAGAAACCAAATGGAGAGGACAGAAGGCGAAGGAGGTGGAGGATACCGGCTTCAAGCTGTGGTACACGGGGACGGCTGCAAACAGAAATGGCGTAGGCATCTTGATCAACAAGAGCCTCAAGTATGGAGTGGTAGACGTCAGGAGACGTGGGGACCGGATTATCCTGGTCAAGCTGGTAGCTGAGGACTTGGTTCTCAATGTTATCAGCGCATATGCCCCGCAAGTAGGCCACAATGAGAACACCAAGAGGGAGTTCTGGGAAGGCTTGGAAGACATGGTTAGGAGTGTACCGATTGGTGAGAAGCTCTTCATAGGAGGAGACCTCAATGGCCACGTGGGTACATCTAACACAGGTTTTGAAGGGGCGCATGGGGGCTTTGGCTATGGCATCAGGAATCAAGAAGGAGAAGATGTCTTAAGCTTTGCTCTAGCCTACAACATGATTGTAGCTAACACCCTCTTTAGAAAGAGAGAATCACATCTGGTGACTTTTAGTAGTGGCCAACACTCTAGCCAGATTGATTTCATCCTCTCGAGAAGAGAAGATAGGCGTGCGTGCCTAGACTGTAAGGTGATACCTGGGGAGAGTGTTGTACCCCAGCATAAGCTGGTGGTTGCTGACTTCCGCTTTCGGATTCGTGTCCAGCGGGATAAGCGTGCCAAGGTCGCTAGAACGAAGTGGTGGAAGCTCAAGGGGGAGGTAGCTCAGGTGTTCAAGGAGAGGGTATTTAAGGAGGGCCCTTGGGAGGAAGGAGGGGATGCGGACAATGTGTGGATGAAGATGGCGACTTGCATTCGTAAGGTGGCCTCGGAGGAGTTTGGAGTGTCCAGGGGAAGGAGAAGCGAAGATAAGGATACCTGGTGGTGGAATGATGATGTCCAGAAGGCGCTTAAAGAGAAGAAAGATTGCTTCAGACGCCTATACCTGGATAGGAGTGCAGACAACATAGAGAAGTACAAGATGGCGAAGAAGGCCGCAAAGCGAGCTGTTGGTGAAGCAAGGGGTCGGGCATATGAGGACCTCTACCAACGGTTAGGCACGAAGGAAGGTGAAAGGGACATCTATAAGATGGCTAAGATCCGGGAGAGGAAGACGAGGGATATTGGCCAAGTCAAATGCATCAAGGACGGAGCAGGCCAACTCTTGGTGAAGGACGAAGAGATTAAGCATAGATGGCGGGAGTACTTCGACAAGCTGTTCAATGGGGAGAATGAGAGTTCTACCATTGAACTGAATGACTCCTTTGATGAGACCAGCATGCGTTTTGTGCGGCGCATCCAGGAGTCTGAGGTGAAGGAGGCTTTAAAAAGGATGAAAGGAGGCAAGGCGATGGGCCCTGATTGTATCCCCATTGAGGTGTGGAAAGGTCTCGGGGACATAGCGATAGTATGGCTAACCAAGCTTTTCAACCTCATTTTTCGGGCAAACAAGATGCCAGAAGAATGGAGACGGAGTATATTAGTACCAATCTTCAAGAACAAGGGGGATGTTCAGAGTTGTACTAATTACCGTGGAATTAAGCTGATGAGCCATACAATGAAGCTATGGGAGAGAGTCATTGAGCACCGCTTAAGAAGAATGACAAGCGTGACCAAAAATCAGTTTGGTTTCATGCCTGGGAGGTCGACCATGGAAGCCATTTTCTTGGTACGACAACTTATGGAGAGATATAGGGAGCATAAGAAGGACTTGCATATGGTGTTCATTGACTTGGAGAAGGCCTATGATAAGATACCGCGGAATGTCATGTGGTGGGCCTTGGAGAAACACAAAGTCCCAGCAAAGTACATTACCCTCATCAAGGACATGTACAATAATGTTGTGACAAGTGTTCGAACAAGTGATGTCGACACCGATGACTTCCCGATTAAGATAGGACTGCATCAGGGGTCAGCTTTGAGCCCTTATCTTTTTGCATTGGTGATGGATGAGGTCACAAGGGGTATACAAGGAGATATCCCATGGTGTATGCTCTTTGCGGATGATGTGGTGCTAGTTGACGATAGTCGGACGGGGGTAAATAGGAAGTTAGAGTTATGGAGACAAACCTTGGAATCGAAAGGGTTTAGGCTTAGTAGAACTAAAACCGAGTACATGATGTGCGGTTTCAGTACTACTAGCTGTGAGGAGGAGGAGGTTAGCCTTGATGGCCAGGTGGTACCTCGGAAGGACACCTTTCGGTATTTGGGGTCAATATTGCAGGAGGATGGGGGTATTGATGAAGATGTGAACCATCGAATCAAAGCCGGATGGATGAAGTGGCGCCAAGCTTCTGGCATTCTCTGTGACAAGAGAGTGCCACAAAAGCTAAAAGGCAAGTTCTACAGGATGGCGGTTCGACCCGCAATGTTGTATGGCACGGAGTGTTGGCCGACTAAAAGGCGACATGTTCAACAGTTAGGTGTGGCGGAGATGCGTATGTTGAGATGGATGTGTGGCCACACGAGGAAGGATCGAGTCCGGAATGATGATATACGAGATAGAGTTGGGGTAGCACAAATTGAGGAGAAGCTTGTCCAACATCGTTTGAGATGGTTTGGAAATATTCAGCAAAGGCCCCCAGAAGCTCCAGTGCATAGCGGACGGCTAAAGCGTGCGGAGAATGTCAAGAGAGGGCGGGGTCGATCGATTTTGACATGGGAGGAGTCCGTTAAGAGAGACCTGAAGGATTGGAGTATCGACAAAGAGCTAGCTATGGACAGGGGTGCGTGGAAGCTTGCTATCCATGTGCCAGAGCCATGAGTTGGTTCCGAGATCTTATGGGTTTCACCTCTAGCCTACCCCAACTTGTTTGGGACTAAAGGCTTTGTTGTTGTTGTTGTTGTTGTTTGTTGTTGTTTGTTACAATTGTCAAACGTGAACAAAATTTTGAAATTCTGAACTTTTTTCAAAAAATTGAAGAAAAATTGAAATTCTGAACATGTTTTGAATCCTGAATTTATGAATAAAATTTAAAAAATAAAAATAAACTTGGAACTGAAAGAAAGAAAAAGTAAAAAACGAGAAAGGAAAAGAAAAAGTAAAATATAAAAAGAACACAGGAAAAAAGAAAACGGGCCGCCCAAGGCTTGGGCGCTTTGTTCTATTTCCCGCAATGTGCGGCAAATAGGGTCTTCCTAGCTGCGTGGGTAGGAAAATATATCGGTTGGCTTCACTGCGCCACAAGGCGCGCCGCAAATATGAAATTCTGGACAAACCTTTTTTTCCTTTTTTACCATACGAACGTACAATAATTTAGTACCACGTCGGATAAAAATAATCTTTTCAGCAATGAACGTATGAAAAAGTTCAGATAAACACACATTTCTTTATTAGTTGGCATATATATAATGCGAAACAAAAGTCTATCTTAAGAGTACTACTGCCACGCCGTTGTTGACACTAGATTATGGCATGATCAAAAACTTAGTTAAAATGATCTCAAATAGAAAAGTTTTCAACATGTAAAAGTTTTGTATCATCAAAATGAGAAACTTTGACGTTTGGGTCATCAACGAACAATCTCATCTAAACGGTTGAAACCGTGCTCGGACTAATAAGATTTTGGCACTCAAAGTACTGTTCGGCCAATTACGTCTCCAAGACGGCTTCATATGAGAAAATTTTCTACATGAATTGTTTTCATCTCGTCGAAACGGTCGATTTTGATATAAAAATCGCCTTAATCCAAGGTAGTATGTAAAAGTTAGAGTCAAAAATACGTGGCTGCATCAGGATGGCCGGACACTTTGGGGATAATCATCCGGGTTTTGGATTTCTGTGAGGATGGCCGGACACTCCGGGATGCTCATCCGAGTTTTGGATTTCTCTGCTTCAGACTTCATAAAACAGCCGAAACCCCCCTCAAGATGGCCTCTGATAAAAAAAGTTCAATATGAAAGTTGTTCATCTCGTCGAAACGGTCAAGATTGCTTTTTGGATCATTTTCATCCGAGGTCGTTTACTGCCTCAAAAAGACCCGCAAGGTGCACCCAAGTTGTAAACCAAACAGTTCTGGAAAGTTCGGATTCCGAGTTGGACCTAAACTAGGGTTTTGAACGTGAATTCTAACATTTCCTTGCGTAGGATGTACATCCGCCTCTTAAGGCATGACAGTCGATTGAATAACAACACACAATAGCAAACACATCTACAACTTTTTCATTTACGTCTTGTCCCTCCCTCGTTCTTACTCCCTCGTTCTTCATCATTCTTCGTGTTGGAGAGCTGCGAATCGCGAGGCTCTAGGGGCGGCTTGACCGACCTAGGGCAGCCCATAGCCGCCGCACTCCCCGACGGGGTCCCTCCTGGGAGTGTAGGGTTTCGGGTCCTCAAAAGTTCTCTCCGGTCGACTTGCGAATCGTGCTTCCGGTGAGACTCCTTCAACATGAGCTGCAGTGCATCACCCCCGGCATCTAGGGTACACGTGACGTGTTCATGTGAGAACAACCATCTGTTAGTCATGTAATATAAGATTGAAGACACTATCGTTTAGGCCCCTGCCTCATAGGTATGATGAGTATCACTGATGTTTCATATCCAATTGCTTAGGGACAATCCTTTCCTTTATTGTTCTTTCAAAACCCTTCACTTTATTGTTCTTTTATTAAAACAAACACCTAGATCTTTATTACCTTGTAAAGCTATTTTTTCAATCCCACAAGGTAGTTTTATTTATTGTTCTAGGTAAAACGAACGTTAAGTGTGCTAGAGTTGTATTGGTGGTCGATAAAACTTAAGAGATTATTAATTCTACCTTTAGCTTGTCATTGGTTCGACACTCTTATTTATTGAAAAGTTTACAACTGATCCCTTACACTTGTGTGTTTTCAGGCGGCTCCGAGCCGTCTAATCTACCTGGACGACTAAGACCCGGGCGACCCAGTTGGGAGGACCAGCGCGCCCGGGGCCAGCGTCATGACAACTGAAGTATGTGCACCGAGGAAACCGAAAGATACCCTGACAACAAAACAAAGTAGAAGCCGACGACACTGAGTAAGCTTAAAGCCGGTAACGCCGAGTAAGCTCGAAGCCGGCTGGGTAAGCTTGAAGAAGCACCCGCAGAATGAAGCGAGAGGAAGGACAGCGTGCTCCGCGTCCAATAAATAGCATACAATGATAAATTTATAGGAAAACTCAACCGACCTTGTAGAAAATCGAAACACCCTGACTCACCTCATCGCGACTCAAAGAGGTCGAGCACCTCACGACCAGCGGTCACGCCCGACCTGGCTCCCACGAACGAGGAAGCCCATCGAGAAGCGAATGCATTTCACCCGCGCATACCCAGGGTAAGTGACATAGACACACAGACCCGTCTTGCCCGACACACGACAGGAAGTGGGCAAGACAGCGCACACCAGCGCGACAAAAATCTCCGCAGACACGCGGCCCCGATCTTGCTCCCGGGGCACACGTCATGGACCCCAAAGGGAGAATGGTCAGGTGTGGGACATTGCGTCGATCGAACAGTGCGGACCGCGCCAGAGCTAACAGCAGGAGGCCATCATGCACCAGACGACACAAATGGCACCCTCACCGACGTAGGATCCCAGATGGGTGGCCTCTTGGCGCTAGAGACTCCACCCAGGAGCGGGTGTGCATCACTGACAGGAGGCCTCGGCCTCGGCTTTCGCGCATGATAGGGCGCAACCAAAACCACCCCATGACGGTGGCCCCGTGTGTGCCCAAAATTTCACTCGTCAAGGACCACCCAATCGGATCGTCCAGGTGCATGCAATCCGAGCATATCGGACAACACGGAGAGCCCCGAGAGGCCCTCATGGCATGCCACTGCGGAACAGATGGCTCGGCGCAGATGGAGCAGGAGCGTGGACCACACATCCCGACTGCAGTGACCAAACCAGCCGACAGGTGCGAAGATGCCAAGAGGCGGGTCCAGCTAGGCCATCGCGCTTGGGTGTAGGCACGACGCGAGCTGCCGCATGACTATGGTCATGTGCGCACTTGCGGTCCACTCGTCATGGACCGCCAAGCCAGGTCGCCCGGGTCTGAGCAGTCCGGGCAAATCAAATATTTCACATCATCCTCAAGTGGACCTCACGTCAAGCCAGCCGCAAACAGACGGCGGAGGGCCTCTTTGCCATCGTAGAGCCCATGCTAACGTCCTTTATAAGAGTAAAGCCCTATCGGACATCTCCAAATACATAACAAATTGAGATAGGGTTTTCATGCCTCTTGTTGGTCGTGTTGCCATGCTAATCTACTCCATCCCAAATGTAGGCATGCACCAATGACTTCGAGAGCAGGTCCCCGGAACATCTTGCTCTTGTGATCCTGTACTAGGAGAGGGCAATTGGGTTTTCGAAAGCGCTACACCTGATTGTTCACATTCGTGGGTCACCTTCCTTCCAAGTTAGGCAGAGACGCATCACACATCTGCTTCGACCATTCTTGGATAACTTGTTGACAATAACATTACCTCGTCAGCAACCACAACTATTTTCATCTACAAACGATTACATATTTCGATCTACTCCCTAATTATGGTTGCTGCTACATGTATGATGTTGTTCAATCCATCTAGTATGCTAGAGGTATACATGCTAATAATTACTTTAATCATGATTTATATTGTAGAGTTAATCATGAAATTGTCTAATATTCCCAGTAATATTCAAATGTATCCAATACAAGTAAAAGGACATAGTCCTATTGTATTGTCTCTGCTAGTCTTCGATCAAACTTGGATATGCTCTTCCTTGATCACTTATCTCTTTTCGAAGTTAAATAGCTTGATTGAGAGTCCGAAAAGGAAAGCAAAAAGAACAGCAAATAAGACGACCACATTAGCGACTACCCACAGTAAGTCCTGATGGTACCCAAAGTAGCTTTCTACAAACTCGGATACTCGCACTCCATTATCAAACTCTTCTGTTACATCTCCAAACTGTGAAGTGACCAGACCATTGAGTGTCCATGCAATAGGGTTGAGCCAATAGTACCATCTCCACCATATTGGGATTCTCTATAGAGCAAAGTAGCCAGTTAACATAGTATCACTTTTTGAATAAGAGTTTGAATAATATTTGGAAAAGAAGGAGAAATTTTTGTTTATTGGTTAGAAGGGGAAGTATAGAAAGTTAAAACATTGAGAGCAACTAGTATACTTACAGTTCTTGGTATAATAAATCCCGAGAAAAGGTTCCAGAGAGCATAGAACGCCGCAGAAGCAATAGAGGCAACATTGTAGTTTGATGTCAGTCCCATCGACATCATTCCATAAAATGTGAAGTAAGCTAGAGTGAAGTACATGAAGAACAGGTACCAAAAGAACTTGGCAATTGTCCACTCGAACCCAATCATAGCATATACTAGAATACCATATATTAAGGACTGGACAAGGATATATGGAAGTTCAATTACAACCTACAAAGGGAAGGATGTTAGTTCTTATTGTTTTTTACTATTGCTTTCCACTTAGATATTTGTTAAACTATATATACCATCTTTTCTAGCTGTAATTCAATATGAACTCAATCCTTTCACTAAAAAGGCTTTTCGCCCCGCCTTATATATAAAGCAAATTACCACCACATACAATAAGCAGTTCAAGTATGGTATCAACCCACTCCAGAACACAAGAAAGAAGAAGAAAAATATACATGCTTGCGTTCATATATGATGTTATACATGAAAATGCGACGCCTTTTGTTCGTTAAACTCCATAGTCTTGTTTTTATTTGGCCTATAAAATAACTTATGACATTCCGGTTTAATAGGAATGATATAGTACTCATATCAACAAGGTGCGACCTCTTTTCTGGAAGTCCATCCTCAAGAAACCTTAAAGTTAAGCGTGCTTGGCTTAGAGTAATTTAAGGATGGGTGACCGACCGGAAAGTTGACCCCTTGGAGCAATTTGAGGATTGGTGACCGACTGAAAAGTTGATCCCAGATGCACATGAGTGAGGAAAAATGCACAGAAAAGACTAATGTTGGTATGAGGGACCAGTCTAGATCCCAGGTGCAACAGCCAAAAATCGGTGTGGGACCGGTCTAGATCCCAAGTGCAATAGCCAAAAATCGGCAGGTGAACCGGTGAGTTTGGTCGAGACATTACATAACTATAGATGAAAGTTAATGCAAAGAAACTTTACCTGTCCCAATGCATATGGCAAAGGTGAGTACATGCGAGCTGCACTTTCCCTTTAAAGACTGTGCGCTCAACAGCCACAACCGGCTCAATTGAGGTAGAGTTCTGCACCCCCATGAACAGAATTGCGGAATACATGGATCCCATGGCGTTGAATAAGTCTTGTTGATTGTGTCTGCAAGAGTAAAGGTGGGAACCATAAGTAATCTCCTTAACAACTAGTACCTCCGTACCGAATTAATCTCGACAAATCTAAGACAACTAATATGGGATGGAGGGAGTATTATATATACAATCATGTACTTCATTTAATTTATTATATATGATGTTACCTTTTTCTTCCAATACCCCAGAATATTGTCCCAAACAACAGTGCAAGTACTATAGTATAGAAGTACTTCACAACGGTATATGGAGGGTTTCTCCAGTATGACAAACTTTGCTTCCACAGGCAAGCAAAACACTGTGTGATGAAGTTTTGTGAGTATTGGGTTGGAAAGGATAGGTCGCTTGAACCTTCAGGAGGTGTGCTTAGCTCCTTTATTAATTTTTTGTTCCTCCTGAGATGCAACAAAACCGATAATATTAGTGCAAATTGTAAACAACTATTTTGTCAATTGTATTTTTCACACATATATGAACTTCGGTTGCAGAAGATCAAATTGACACACGAGTATTATCATGCTTTTACAATGGGTGATCTATGATTTCAATATATTTTAAGTCATGCATATTTGTTCAAATATATTAATTGTTGCTCTTTTTTGAAATATAAGATCTCGTGGCTTAAATCAAATTGTATCATGGCTATAGTTTTTCAGCATGACATTATTAAATTATTAAATTATGTAGTAATGAAACAAGAAAAGTACCAATATAATTCAGAATTCTTGTATACATGACTGAAGTTAATCCCGGTTATATGTTCTTGTGTTGTACTGGTAACTTCCAGCATCCATGTTGCAGGATTATGTCCGTCTTTAATCTTTCTGATATTTTCAATAGCCTGTGTAGAACCAAAACAGTTCAGTAACTTTGTTTAGTATGACACTTCATATCTAAACATAGACTAATTTATGTTTCCTTTCTTCACCTCTAAATATTGGATCAATTCACACGAGTGTCGACCTAGTGGGCCTACATAAATCTCTTCACCTCCTCGTTTCATCAGGAAGAGCTGCAAAGACACACAAACCATCGTGTATTAATACGGTTCAGAAACATTAGCAATTGCTCATATGTTGCTTTAGTTTTTTTACCCTTTAATGTGTGTACACACTCTATTTAGTACCTCATCAAAAGACTCGAATATGTTGATGCTCGGTTGGTGAATTGTGCAAACAACAGTCCTTCCTGTATCTACAGTATTCCTTATTGCTCTCATGACAATGGCTGCTGCCCGTGCATCCAGTCCAGATGTTGGTTCGTCCATGAAAATAATAGAAGGGTTAGCAACTAGCTCCACTGCTATTGTTAGCCTTTTCCTCTGCTCAGTTGACAATCCACTCACACCAGGTAATCCAACCAATGCATGTTTTAAGGGGTTAAGTTCCACTAGCTCCATTACCTCATCAATGAACATCTGCACACGGTTTCATGTGTTAAAGTAGATAGTAGATATGGTATCCCTTACCAAGATATGACTAGTAAATAAATGTGATCGACAAGCACTTCCAAATATCTTTCTTAGACATTTCAACTTAAATTCTATTGTGATCCATTTTTCACTTTACATGGCATTACCTTGTAATATCAGTTGACAATTCTTTTTAGTGAACCTTGTCAGTTGATAATATGAGTCTTCTCAATTAATCATGTTTCATATACTTTTCTAATATATGTACTTCTATACTATGAAAACATTCAAAGAAAGTTTTTTTTGTTCTTTGCAAACCTTTCTTGTTGAGGACTCAACATTGGCAGGTAATCGGAGAAATGCAGAGAATGCAAGTGATTCATACACAGTCACATTTGGTGAATGGATGTCATTCTGCTCACAGTAACCTGATACACGAGCAAAAGTTTCTTGCTTCTTTGGATATCCGGAGATTGTAATGTTGTCCTCTATGTATCCACTGGTCTTCCGTCCAACCAACACATCCATCAGTGTTGTCTTACCGGCACCACTTACACCCATAAGAGCTGTGAGTACTCCTGGCCTAAATGAACCACTGACACCTTTTAGTAATTCCAATCGGCTCTCCACCACACCTTGTGCTTTGATTTCCTACAGTTTATGTTGGATAAAGTAATGATGTGTGATGTTTTTACTCATGTATGTTCTACATATTGGACATATGAGTATAACCGTATCCTAAGAAGTTACATAAAGAAAATACCTCTGGCATGTCTACACTGTATTTTATATCATCGAATGTGACAGAGAGAGGTACAAAATGTAGGACCATTCCTTTCTTGCCTGGAATAGAATTCATAGTTGTGTGGTCAGAATTTTGTCGGTGTACTAGAGTAGGGATACCCTAGTATCCCGAACTCGTGCACGGGCAGTTGCAGCACCCCGCGGCAAGGCTTGCCGGGTGACCGCCAAGACTCTCCGTGGTTCCCTTGAAGACCATTCAAGCACAAAGTACTCAAACCAAGGCCCCGGCAAGAGGAGCTTGCCGGGAGGGCCAACCAAGGCCCCGGCAAGAGGAGCTTGCCGGGAAAGCCAACCAAGGCCCCGGCAAGAGGATCTTGCCGGGAAGAGACAAGACCCCGGCAAGAGGAGCTTGCCGGGAAGGCCACTCAAGGCATACCAAGAAAGCTTGCCGCGACGCGCCCTGCATCCCGGCAAGATCCGGCGAGCGACAAGCTTCCGGACGCGACAAGACGACGGCCGCGGCAAGGAGCTTGCCGCAGGAAACCCCCACTTCGTGCCCGCGCTCCAGCACACCTGCTAACGTGTCGCTCTAGGACTCTCCCAAGCACACGTGGCAGGAGGCCGTGCAGCTAGGGGTACGTGGTGGCAAGCGGAGATGAAGAGAAGCCCATCGTGGCAAACGGTGGCGCTCCTAACGGTCACCTTTTGCACTGTTTAGGAGACTCAGACAGGCATTTAATGCCCTTGTCCCCTGCCGTCAGAGTTAGGTAGGGTGCACTGTATCCACAGTAGCGGTAGCTGCACCTACCGCATCCTTTTCCATTTCTACCCTTTTAGTCTACGTTGCCACCTGTGGGTAACCCCTTGAGAGTATAAAAGGAGGCCCAAGCGCAACGTAGAGGGGGTTCGGCCGGTTCGGCTCATTGGAAACACCAGAAACACTCCCACGCTCAGTCTGGTAGTGTCGATCGCTCCTGAGCAAAGATTCAATACACACAAACAAGCAGCAGTAGGGTTTTACGCATCCGTGCGGCCCGAAGCTGGGTAAAACCGCCCGCATGTACTGCCTCGATCCGCTCTTTGTTCAACCTCCGCCCTCACCAAATCGAAAGGGGCTCGGTCCGCCGATCCCCATAGGTGTTCGTGGATCAGTTTCCCCGACATCTTTGGCGCGCCAGGTAGGGGAGCATCGAGATTGCGCGAACCTGATCTGGCGTGCACGCAAGCTAAATCTTCATTGTCTTCATCGACATGCCACCGAAGAAAAAGGATTCGGCGGCAGCTGTTCCGTCCACGTCAAGGCTCAGCTGTTCTTCATCGTCATGGCTCCTAAGGAGCGGGCGAGCAAAAGAACGATGCCAGTGCGGCAACAGAAAAAGCTAAGTCATGCAAAACTTTAGATATTTCCTTTCTATATAAGGTTATCCGCCTCGGAGATCTTGTTCTTTGTACGGAAAACCTGTGCACGGAGGAATCAACTCGTAGCTAGTTGCGCCCTTACTTTGTTTCGAGTCCGCTCAACAACTTAAGTGAGCTGCTAGCGCCCTTACTTTGCTTTGAGTCCGCTCAACAACTTAAGTGAGCCGCTAGCGCCCTTACTTTGTTTCGAGCCCGCTCAACAACTTAAGTGAGCTGCAACTAGTTGCGACAAGGTTGCTTGTCGGTAGCGACCCCGCCAGCAGGCTACTGAAGTTCCGCACTCGGCGCTCGCGGCAAGGGTGCCTGCACCGGCAAGTTTCCCTAGAAAGCGTAGGGTGGACGTACAAAGAGAGGTTGAACAGGAAGATAGCATGCACTATTTATTTGAGATTCCTGCATAAACCTGTATGCCAAGGAGCCTTCTCGGGGCTAGTTGCGCTCCATGTTGCCTCGAGTCCGCTCGGCAACTTGTGCGGTTGCGCTAGAACTAAGAAGGTAAACCTTTCCAGGAGGTGATGTTCCCGAATAGCCGCTAAGGGCCCGTTCCTCAAGCGCTGCTGGCTGGATCGTACGCACCGGAAAGCATTCCAGCAGGCATAGGGAATATGCAGCAAAAGTCAAAATTCGCAAGCGAGTTAAGTGCACTTCGGATGCTAATCACTTGTCATGTTTAAACGCAGCTATGGCCCGGGGGCTGGCAACGCCTTTAGGACCAATCTTTTTGGTGTCGAGAACGACGAAGTTCTTCGCCATAAGCCTTTCCGGCAACGATCTTGCCGGAAGCCGGTGTCAAGAACGACGAAGTTCTTCGCCATAAGCCTTTCCGGCAACGATCTTGCCGGGAGCCGGTGTCAAGAACGACGAAGTTCTTCGCCATAAGCCTTTCCGGCAACGATCTTGCCGGGAGCCGGTGTCAAGAACGACGAAGTTCTTCGCCATAAGCCTTTCCGGCAACGATCTTGCCGGGAGCCGGTGTCAAGAATGACGAAGTTCTTCGCCATAAGCCTTTCCGGCAACGATCTTGCCGGGAGCCGGTGTCAAGAACGACGATGTTCTTCGCCATAAGCCTTCCTGGCAACAAGCTTGCCGGAAGCCGGCATCGAGAACGTCAAAGTTCTCTGCCGAAGATAAAAGCCTTCCTGGCAACAAGCTTGCCGGAAGCCGGCATCGAGAACGTCAAAGTTCTCTGCCAAAGATAAAAGCCTTCCTGGCAACAAGCTTGCCGGAAGCCGGCATCGAGAACGTCAAGGTTCTCTGCCGAAGATAAAAGCCTTCCTGGAAACAAGCTTGCCGGAAGCCGGCATCGAGAATGTCAAAGTTCTCTGCCGAAGATAAAAGCCTTCCTAGCAACAAGCTTGCCGGAAGCCGGCATCGAGAACGTCAAAGTTCTCTGCTGAAGATAAAAGCCTTCCTGGCAACAAGCTTGCCGGAAGCCGGCATCGAGAACGTCAAAGTTCTCTGCCAAAGATAAAAGCCTTCCTGGCAACAAGCTTGTCGGAAGCCGGCATCGAGAACGTCAAAGTTCTCTGCCAAAGATAAAAGCCTTCCTGGCAACAAGCTTGCCGGAAGCCGGCATCGAGAACGTCAAAGTTCTCTGCTGAAGATGAAAGCCTTCCTGGCAACAAGCTTGCCGGAAGCTGGCATCGAGAACGTCAAAGTTCTCTGCTGAAGATAAAAGCCTTCCTGACAATGAGCTTGCCGGAAGCCGTCATCGAGAACGACAAAGTTCTCTGCTGAAGATAAAAGCCTTCCCGGCAAGCCAGTATCGCTGGGGGCTGTGAGTGCCAAGAATCGTCCACGGCAAACCAGAGTTGCCGGGGGCTGCAATATCAGATAAGTCTTTCATCCCTCATCATGCATCCTCTTATGGACTGGGGAATGCGAAACCACGTTTCTTCCCGGAAACTGCCGTGCTCCCTCGACTCTAGGCCCTGGGGCTCGTTCTCGGGGCCAAGTTTGGTCGTAGTCGCGGCAGCAAAGGGATGAAACGAGGAGACCGCACCCACCTCGTTCCTGCCTCCGTCAAAAGCGTGAGAAAGGTTGAGCGACGTGGGAAGGCGGCAGGGCCTGTTGCCGGGAGATGAAATGTCTGTCCGAGGGATACCAAGGATTTGCTCCTTGGCGTGGGTTTAGCTCGCGAGACAAATAACCCGGCAAGCATCCCCTTTTCATTAAAAAACATCCCACTCAGGTACAGTCCATAGAGGATGAAAAACATGAAAGAGAGGATTACAAGTTCTAGATACAGCTAAGGCCCGAAGGCTTACAAATTAAAATGATAAGATGCCCGTAATCCCTTTCCTGTCCCTCTCCTCAGGAGGCAGGTCAAGGAGGCGAAAAGGGCAGAAGGAGCGCCTAGGCGAGCTACGGGTGCCAGAAGACACCAAGGGAACATCCCGGGGGCCGTCCGAAGGCTGGACGGCGACGGCGGCGCTGGAAGCGGGGCTCGAAGACGGGGCGGCAGGACGTCAGCACGCTGTCGAGGGCACCACGCCCTCGTACTCCGACCTGACGGCCTTGTCGCCAGCCCTCTTCCCCTTCCGCAGCCTCCCTACGCCAGCCGCCCAAGGAGACGACCCCGGGGAGTTCAAGAAGCCGGCGACGCGGATGATGGGGTCGCCGGTGCCGCGCAAAGCGGCGCCCGACGCCTAGTCGGACCCGCCGCTCCGCCGCCCGCTACCCTCATCGTCGATGTCGCTCCCCTCCTCGTCGCTCTCGCTCGACGAGGAGCCTTCGCTGTCGGAGGAGCTGTCCACGCAGCACTTCGCCCGAGTGCCGAAGCACCCGAAGGCCTTGACGGAGAGGAGATCGCCCTCCATCAACTTAAAATGGAGGGTAAACCCCTCCGTCAAGCTGTGGATGCGGGCGAATGTCTTCCACCCTCGATCAAGATACATCACATTAGGGGCTGGGAATGCAACGCGGACTCGCGTGCCGCTGATCCCACAGCCCCTCATGTGCAGTCTCAGTGTCTCGGGCGGGTCCAACTCCATCGCGCGTGCAAACGGAGCTGGAAGCCGGAGGCGACGACGAGGCGCCCGGCGCAGCCTGACGAAGAACTCGCAAGGGTCGTCCCCAATATGGACCGCCGTGGGGGGAGGAGCCGTCGGCGGAGGTGAAGCTGACGCGCCACCCCGTCCGCCTCTTCCCCGAGCGCCTCGACCTCGTCCGCGACCTCGCCCCCTCCCTCTTCCCCTTATGGCTGGCTCTGCCACCACGGGCGCGGAAGAGGGAGAGATGCGCTGTCTGGCGGCGATCCTTGCCGCCACTGATGAAGGGCCTGGGTTCCCTTTCTCCATGGCAGATGAGAGAAAGGGGAGCAGAATCTGAAGAAAGGAGAAAGGGGCGGACGTTGCGCTCTCTCCGAATAAAGAACCACCCACGATCTCCCCCACGACGCCGTGATTGACGCATGTCGTTGCGGGAGGTGCGGTGGATACGGAGCGAGATTTGGTGTGGACCCGGGCCGCGCGTGCCCGTGCACTGTTTTGGGCCTGGCCCAACAGCGCTCGGCACCGTGTATGGCCCAGGCCTGGGGGCTCCTGTCGGTGTACTAGAGTAGGGGTACCCTAGTATCCCGAACTCGTGCACGGGCAGTTGCAGCACCCCGCGGCAAGGCTTGCCGGGTGACCGTCAAGACCCTCCATGGTTCCCTTGAAGACCATTCAAGAACAAAGTACTCAAACCAAGGCCCCGGCAAGAGGAGCTTGCCGGGAGGGCCAACCAAGGCCCCGGCAAGAGGAGCTTGCTGGGAAGGCCAACCAAGGCCCCGGCAAGAGGATCTTGCCGGGAAGAGACAAGACCCCGGCAAGAGGAGCTTGCCGGGAAGGCCACTCAAGGCATACCAAGAAAGCTTGCCGCGACGCGCCCTGCGTCCCGGCAAGATCCGGCGAGCGACAAGCTTCCGGACGCGACAAGACGACGGCCGCGGCAAGGAGCTTGCCGCGGGAAACCCCCACTTCGTGCCCACGCTCCAGCACACCTGCTAACGTGTCGCTCTAGGACTCTCCCAAGAACACGTGGCAGGAGGCCGTGCAGCTAGGGGTACGTGGTGGCAAGCGGAGATGAAGAGAAGCCCATCGTGGCAAACGGTGGCGCTCCTAACGGTCACCTTTTGCACTGTTTAGGAGACTCAGACAGGCATTTAATGCCCTTGTCCCCTGCCGTCAGAGTTAGGTAGGGTGCACCGTATCCACAGTAGCGGTAGCTGCACCTACCGCATCCTTTTCCATTTCTACCCTTTTAGTCTACGTTGCCACCTGTGGGTAACCCCTTGAGAGTATAAAAGGAGGCCCAAGCGCAACGTAGAGGGGGTTCGGCCGGTTCGGCTCATTGGAAACACCAGAAACACTCCCACGCTCAGTCTGGTAGCGTCGATCGCTCCTGAGCAAAGATTCAATACACACAAACAAGCAGCAGTAGGGTTTTACGCATCCGTGCGGCCCGAAGCTGGGTAAAACCGCCCGCGTGTACTGCCTCGATCCGCTCTTTGTGCGCTCTCCGCCTCCCACCGAACCGAAAGGGGCCCTGTCCCCATAGGTGTTCGTGGATCAGTACCCCCCGACAAATTTGATTTGTCATTGCTCCCGTCCGCAGTATCTGGTAAGCATATGCAAGTGTTATAATTTTGAATTACACCTCAACTATTGGATTAGGAAGTCACGTTATTGAGCATTTCTAGTTGTCCATTTTTTATCTTATATCTTCCTTAGATTGATTAATATAGAACCATTAATTACCTCTAGATGCCATTGTACTGTTGTTAACCCATCCTCCCGATGATGCTTCTAAAAGTTCACCAATGAGATTAGCTTGTTTTATCTTCAATGTTTCTTCAGATACTGTTGGCTGGTTGTTGTCAAATGCTGCATATAGGATAATGTATGAGATTAGAATTTACAGCGTTTTTTGAAAAAATGCAATTTAGATATCTATTTACATTCTAAATAAAATTTATTTCGGACTCACGATTGAGGAATGTGAGGCAAACACTGTATAGGATATTAAATAGTAGCACATATCCGAGCAAGGCACCAACACCAATCCAGTACACTTTGTATTAGGAAAAATCCCTCGAGATTCCAGAACTAGTCTTCCAAGTGGTCTTTTGAAACTGGGGGTTGTCTGTAGTATATCATTAATAATATGCTTTAGCCATACATATTCAGAGACATGATTGTTCATCCTTCCACAGAAGTCTATTTACCTTGTTCCAGCTATGACCTAGGAACTCATTCACCGATAGGGCATTTTGTGCATACATCAGGGGTGATATCCAGTATCCCCATATCCACAAATTCTTCACATTGTCTGTTAAATCATACAAATATTTTCATTTAATTTATGATTCACCGATAACACATCCAATGGGGGCAAACATAACTAAACTCCAGAAATTCTTTCTAAGTTTTCTCAGCTTTTTTTAACTGGGCTAACCCCCTTCCAAGTTTTCTCAACTGGACACTTCAAACATCTTTTTTAGGACTTCAGCTTAGCCACTTTTGCATACCTCTTGCCATGACGAATCCACCAGTGAGCATAAAATTTAACATGCAGAAGGAAGCGATGGTGTTTGCAATAACATGATGCCTTGCAAGGCCAGCAACGAAGCGGAAGAGTCCAGAAAATGCCTCGTTCACTAAGAAGAGCAGTAGGAGCTGTCTAAAAAATCTGTAGCATTGCATTGTTTTCATTAGCTTGTGCAACACATTAAAAAGAGCATCTTGCCCTTTATTACGAAGGGGTATGGGTAATCTCAACCGTTGATGTGTTTAGGGGGTGTACCAAAGAAAAGGTGTTAAAAAACCATTGATCTTAAAATTTCCACTTACCTTTGTATGTTGGGATCAAATCCGATACCATAGTATGTTATCCCAACCCAAATTGTTGCATTGAGCAAGGATAGGGGGGTCTTAATGATCCATGAAGTCAACGAGTATATCCATGCTAGAAAGAAGAGAAGATCTCGTTGCTTGAAAAAAACCGGGAGCTTTATAGTAGTTAGACCTACTTCTGCAAACCCATTGAACATTATCATCAAGATCCCAAAGAAGATAGCACCCATGTATATCCCTCCATCTGTTACCGAGTCACGATGCATATTGATGCGCAGAAATACGGTCATTGCAATGATCGCCAAGAGTGTCAACTAAAGAAAAAGGAGAAATAATAAGATAATGTACGCTATGTTCTTCTATACTTTTCTAGGAATACCAAAGAAATCATTTAGTGTTGAACTTCTGTAGATTTTGATTTTAGAATCATCACCTGGGTTGCCTTGAATATATACAAAAAGGAATTCCTCTTCATGAGCAATATATCTCTGTTGATATTAGCTTTGAGTAGTTCCTTCATGCTGGCACCGTATTGTGATTTTTTCAGAGCTGCGGGATGACTTTTGTCCTTGTCAAATGGCACAAATAACTCACTCCTTATAGCTTGACCAACATGGAAAGATTGAAATGCCTCCGCAAACTCCTTGACCGGAACAAATCTGTATGTCTCATCATTGTTTATCCAGTATTGTCCTTGATCTTTTATTGATGTAACCTATAAATTTCCAGTTATAGTTAGTCAAACTTTAACATGTTAGCCATTTATGATCCCGCTATTACAAAAATCCCACGTTTTGGGGATGAAAAAAACCCACAACTTATGACAATTTTCTAGAACTACTACAGCTTGCCATATTTTGCTACAGACGCAAACTGTAAGAAATATATTAATATGTTGATCCATTTGTTTCACTTGTGAGCACACATTATGCATTATGAAAATTCCTAGAAATTTAAAGTTTTATATTTTGAAGGTGATTCACGATAATGCACTTTAAAATAGACCCATATATAATCAGGGAAAACTTCATACAATAAGTTGATTACACTCACTTCTTGCAGGAAGTCAGCTACGCCTTTTCGCTTGGGACATTTGAATCCCATTATTTCAAAGAACTCGAGAACATATTGTCGAGGGCCATTATAGACAACATGACCATCTGAAAGGAGAATTATATCATCAAATAATTCATATGTCTCTGGTGCAGGTTGTAGCAAGGCAATGACTGCCGTTCCACCAATAATGTGGATTGTTTGTCGGATGGAGTTCACAATCTGGAAGGTTGTCGAGCTATCAAGTCCAGTTGATATCTCGTCCATGAAAAGGGCTCGTCCGGGTGTGACGAGCATCTCATCTGCACAACCATGTCATAGAAAGGGTGAGTTTGATTGTATAGGAGTACAAAGTAATTTAGCTATGTAATAACACATAAGCATCTTGTAAGTTTCTTACTTTCGAACTATATTTACCTGTAGTTACTCTCTTTTTTTGCCCTCCTGATATGCCTCGCAACATATTGTTTCCTATCATTATATCAGCACAGATATCCAACCCTAAGACCTTCAATAATTCAAACGAGTGAAATTAAAGAATTAGTAGTGTGATCACTTTTCATTTCTTAGAACTTTTTGTGAAATTAAATAAAGGAACTTGGTATCATTCTTATTATAATTATGTAATTCAATGTAAATTACAACTGAGCTATAAATAAGTAATTGATTCGCATGCACCTTTAGTATGTGATTTATGACCACCTCGGCTTTTTGATCTCCTGTTGCAGCAGCCTAGATAAGAAAAATGAAAGATTGATATGCATCAAGCTTTACATTTGAACGTACCATGTCTCAACCATTGAATTAAGTGAACTAGTGAAGTGAACTAGCTACGATATATTGGATTGTGTGTTAGCTAGTGTTGAGTTGAAGCAAAAAATATTCTCTTGTGGCGGTACACGCCTTGCAAAGGCTACTTTCTCATCACACACCACTTCTTTTGGACTCCGATGAGGCCCGCTAACATAGGGGACGAAGCAACTTTCTCTTTTGAGCTATTGTGGTTAGAGAGGGAATGCTTCGTTCAGATGGCGGCCAAAGAATGAGAAAAATAAACACGTGGTGGAACAAATGTAGGGTGGTGACAATTTAAAATCCGGCATATTAGACAATTCTTACGAGGATGTCTAAGAATTCTAGCTGTGCTTATAAAAAAGAAAAAGAAAGGTTCCTTCAACTTATTGATGTTTTAGATATTAAGGCCAAATGAACCCACCTCATACCGACAGAATGTGCTGCCAAACACGAGGCTGAGGTGAACATTGGCGAACTCACAAGAGAGGAATAAACCAAATGACCCGACCGTGCCAAAGTGAGGTACGTACGGGAAGGTGGCAATAATACTAAATTCTTCCATTTGGTCGTGAGCGACAAACACCCCAAAAAGAAAGCTATCCAATTAGTGCAAGACAAGGGGATGATTGTGGGGCGGGAAAATCTCAAATCTTATCTCTAATTATTATATAAGGCTATTTGGATCCTTAGTGTCCACCTTCATGTTGATGGATGAGGACATTACTCATGATATTCCACAACTTTCGCTGAAAGAGAACGTGGTTTTCGCAACGCCATTTATGGGAAAGAAGATGTTTTAAGCCATCTCGCAAATGAAGAACAATAAAGGCCATGACTAGACAGGTTCTCCATGAAATTCTACCAGAAATGTTGGGGGACTATAAAAGGATAACGTATGGCATTGTTTGTGGATTTATTTAATGGGTAATTTCGACTGTTTATGCTCAACTTTGATACCATCATGTTGTTTCCAAAGAAGGAGGACACCATGCGGATTTACACAATTTCATCCAATTTGTCCGCTCAATGTTAGTTTTTTTACCAAAGTGGGTATAAATAGAGGCTAACTGCAATGGCGCACATTGTGGTCTCTCTACTCAAATTTCATTCATGCCCTGAACGACATATCCTAGAAGGGGTGGTAGTCCTAAAGGATAAAATTCATGAGTTACACTCAAAGAAACTTCACAGAGTTATCTTTATAGTGGATTTTGAGAAAGCCTATGATAAAGTCAAATGTTCTATCTTTCAACAAGCTCTACGCATGAAGGGTTTTGATACGGCCTCACGGCAGCTAGTGCATAAGTTTATTCGGGGTTGGCATTGGGGTGAAAGTAAATGGCTACATAGCTCATTACTTTCAAGCCTGGGAGGGGTTGTTAATAGGGGATCCTATATCTCCAATTCTTTTCAGCATTGTTGTCGGCGCTAGAGGTCCTCATAGCAAGGGCTAAGGAGGGTGGAAAGGTGGGTGGTCTCATCCCGTATTTGGGTGATGGGGCGTCTCCATCATCCATTATGGCGGATGAAACTATTGTTTTTATAGAGTACGATATGGACAGGGTCGTAGATATGAAACTGATACTTTCCCTCTTTAAGCAATTATAGGGGTTTAAACATAACTTCCACAAGAGTGAAGTCTTCTATTTTGGACGTGCCAAATAATAGAAGAAACACTATAAGAAACTATATGCGCGGTTGGTAGGTTCCATTTCGGTACCTCTGAGTACTATTCATTTTCTGAAACTTACAAACAAACAATGGAAGTGTATTGAGGATATGTTTTAAAAGAAGCACAATTATTGGAAACCAAAACTCATGGCCTTTTCTTCTGATTAACCTTTACAAACAAAAAGTGGAAGTGTATTGAGGACGATTAATTCTAGTTAACTCTGTGCTCAAGAGTTTACCTATTTACATGCTCTCGTTTTCTTCTGGTTAACCTTTACAAACAAAAAGTGGAAGTGTATTGAGGACGATTAATTCTAGTTAACTCTGTGCTCAAGAGTTTACCTATTTACATGCTCTCGTTCTTCGAAATACCAAAGGGGTATGAAAATGACTTGATTTTTATCACTCCAGATTCTTTTGTTAGATTGATGAATATAAAAACAAAGTACCACTTGGCAAAGTGGGATATCCTATGTAGGCCAAAACACCAAGGGGGGCTAGAAATGCACACCTTAAAGTTAAGAACAAACACTTACCTAGCAAGTCGCTATATGAGTTTCTAATAGAGGAAGATGGTCTGTGGTTAATGTTGCTATGCAATAATAATATCTTCACTCAAAGACTTTGCCTCAAGTAAAGGCGCAACCGACAAACTCACCATTATGGAAATGCTTATTAAGGGTCAAGTCTACATTCTTTTGTAGAGGCAATTTTATTGTGGGTGATGGATGTACCATGAGATTCTATGAGGATACATGGCTGGAACATACACCTTTGGCCGTGCAATACCCAAAACTATATAATTGTTGGAAATATGCCCTAGAGGCAATAATAAAAGGATTATTATTATATTTCCTTGTTCATGATAATTGTCTTTTATTCATGCTATAATTGTGTTATCCGGAAATCGTAATACATGTGTGAATACATAGACACCAACATATCCCTAGTAAGCCTCTAGTTGACTAGCTCGTTGATCAACAGATAGTCATGGTTTCCTGACTATGGACATTGGATGTCATTGATAACGAGATCACCTCATTAGGAGAATGATGTGATGGACAAGACCCAATCCTAAACATAGCACAAGATCGTATAGTTCGTTTGCTAGAGTTTTTCCAATGTCAAGTATCTTTTCCTTAGACCATGAGATCGTGTAACTCCCGGATACCGTAGGAGTGCTTTGGGTGTACCAAACGTCACAACGTAACTGGGTGACTATAAAGGTATACTACGGGTATCTCTGAAAGTATTTGTTGGGTTGACACGGATCAAGACTGGGATTTGTCACTCCATATGACGGAGAGGTATCTCTGGGCCCACTCGGTAATGCATCATCATAATGAGCTCAAAGTGACCAAGTGTCTGGTCACGGGATCATGCATTACGGTACGAGTAAAGTGACTTGCCGGTAACGAGATTGAACGAGGTATTGGGATACCGACGATCGAATCTTGGGCAAGTAACGTACCGATTGACAAAGGGAATTGTATACGGGGTTGCTTGAATCCTCGACGTCGTGGTTCATCCGATGAGATCATCGAGGAGCATGTGGGAGCCAACATGGGTATCCAGATCCCGCTGTTGGTTATTGACCGGAGAGTCGTCTCGGTCATGTCTACATGTCTCCCGAACCCGTAGGGTCTACACACTTAAGGTTCGGTGACGCTAGGGTTGTAGAGATATGAGTATGTAGTAACCCAAAAGTTGTTCGGAGTCCCAGATGAGATCCCGGACGTCACGAGGAGTTCCGGAATGGTCCGGAGGTGAAGAATTATATATAGGAAGTGCAGTTTCGGCCATCAGGAGAGTTTCGGGGGTCAGCGGTATTGTACCGGGACCACCGGAAGGGTCCCGGGGGTCCACCGGGTGGGGCCACCCATTCCGGAGGGCCTCATGGGCTGAAGTGGGGAGGGAACCAGCCCATAGTGGGCTGGTGCGCCCCCCCCCCTAGGGGAGGGGGCGCCTCCACTTGCCTTGGGGGGCACTCCACCCCCTTGGCCGCCGCCCCCCTAGGAGATCCCATCTCCTAGGGCCGGCGCACCCCCTAGGGGGCCTATATAAAGGGGGGGAGGGAGGGCAGCCGCACCTGAAGCCTTGGCGCCTCCCTCTCCCCTGTTACACCTCTCCCTCTCGCAGAAGCTCGACGAAGCCCTGCTGCGATCACTGCTGCATCCACCACCACGCCGTCGTGCTGCTGGATCTCCGTCAACCTCTCCTTTCCCCTTGCTGGATCAAGAAGGAGGAGACGTCATCCGCTCCGTACGTGTGTTGAACGCGGAGGTGCCGTCCGTTCGGCACTTGGTCATCGGTGATTTGGATCACGGCGAGTACGACTCCATCATCCCCGTTCTCTTGAACGCTTCCGCTCGCGATCTACAAGGGTATGTAGATGCACTCCCCTCTCGTTGCTAGATGACTCCATAGATAGATCTTGGTGAAACATAGAGAATTTTTTTTGTTTTCTGCAATGTTCCCCAACAGTGGCATCATGAGCTAGGTCTATGCGTAGTTACTATGCACGAGTAGAACACAAAGTAATTATGGGCGTCGATATTGCCAATTTGCTTGCCATTACTAGTCTTATCTTGATTCGGCGGCATCGTGGGATGAAGCGGCCCGAACCAACCTTACACGTACGCTTACGTGAGACTGGTTCCACCGACTGACATGCACTAGTTGCATAAGGTGGCTGGCGGGTGTCTGTCTCTCCCACTTTAGTCGGATCGGATTCGATGAACAGGGTCCTTATGAAGGGTAAATAGAAATTGGCAATTCACGTTGTGGTTTTGGTGTAGGTAATAAAATGTTCTTGCTAGAACCCTATTGCAGCCACGTAAAAAAAACTTGCAACAACAATTAGAGGACGTCTAACTTGTTTTTGCAGCAAGTGTTTTGTGATGTGATATGGCCAAAGTTGTGATGAATGATGAATGATATATATGTGATGTATGAGATCATGTTCTTGTAATAGGAATCACGACTTGCATGTCGATGAGTATGACAACCGGCAGGAGCCATAGGAGTTGTCTTTATTTTTTGTATGACCTGCGTGTCATTGAGAAACGCCATGTAAATTACTTTACTTTATTGCTAAACGTGTTAGCCATAGTAGTAGAAGTAATAGTTGGCGAGCAACTTCATGGAGACACGATGATGGAGATCATGATGATGGATCATGGTGTCATGCCGGTGACAAGATGATCATGGAGCCCCAAGATGGAGATCAAAGGAAGCTATATGATACTGGCCATATCATGTCACTATTATTTGATTGCATGTGATGTTTATCATGTTTTTGCATCTTGTTTACTTAGAACGACGGTAGTAAATAAGATGATCCCTCATAATAATTTCAAGAAAGTGTTCCCCCTAACTGTGCACCGTTGCGACAGTTCGTTGTTTCGAAGCACCACGTGATGATCGGGTGTGATAGATTCCAACGTTCACATACAACGGGTGTAAGACAGATTTACACATGCAAACACTTAGGTTGACTTGACGAGCCTAGCATGTACAGACATGGCCTCGGAACACAGAAGACCGAAAGGTCGAGCATGAGTCGTATAGAAGATACGATCAACATGAAGATGTTCACCGATGTTGACTAGTCCGTCTCACGTGATGATCGGACACGGCCTAGTTAACTCGGATCATGTTATACTTAGATGACTGGAGGGATGTCTATCTGAGTGGGAGTTCATTGAATAATTTGATTAGATGAACTTAATTATCATGAACTTAGTCTAAAATCTTTACAACATGTATTGTAGATCAAATGGCCAACGTTGTCCTCAACTTCAACGCGTTCCTAGAGAAAACCAAGCTGAAAGACGATGGCAGCAACTATACGGACTGGGTCCGGAACCTGAGGATCATCCTCATAGCTGCCAAGAAAGATTATGTCCTACAAGCACCGCTAGGTGAAGCACCTGCTCTCCCTGCAGAACAAGACGTTATGAACGCTTGGCAGACACGTGCTGATGATTACTCCCTCGTTCAGTGCGGCATGCTTTACAGCTTAGAACCGGGGCTCCAAAAGCGTTTTGAGAGACACGGAGCATATGAGATGTTCGAAGAGCTGAAAATGGTTTTTCAAGCTCATGCCCGGGTCGAGAGATATGAAGTCTCCGACAAGTTCTTCAGCTGTAAGATGGAGGAAAACAGTTCTGTCAGTGAGCACATACTCACTATGTCTGGGTTACATAACCGCTTGACTCAGCTGGGAGTTAATCTCCCGGATGACGCGGTCATTGACAGAATCCTTCAGTCGCTTCCACCGAGCTACAAGAGCTTTGTGATGAACTTCAATATGCAGGGGATGGAAAAGACCATTCCTGAAGTATTTGCAATGCTGAAATCAGCAGAGGTAGAAGTCAAAAAGGAACATCAAGTGTTGATGGTGAATAAAACCACTAAGTTCAAGAAAGGCAAGGGTAAGAAGAACTTCAAGAAGGACGGCAAGGGAGTTGCCGCGCCCGGTAAGCAAGCTGCCGGGAAGAAGCCAAAGAATGGACCCAAGCCCGAGACTGAGTGCTTTTATTGCAAGGGAAGTGGTCACTGGAAGCGGAACTGCCCCAAATACTTAGCGGACAAGAAGGCCGGCATCACGAAAGGTATATGTGATATACATGTAATTGATGTGTACCTTACCAGTACTCGTAGTAGCTCCTGGGTATTTGATACCGGTGCAGTTGCTCACATTTGTAACTCAAAGCAGGAGCTGCGGAATAAGCGGAGACTGGCGAAGGACGAGGTGACGATGCGCGTCGGGAATGGTTCCAAGGTCGATGTGATCGCCGTCGGCACGCTACCTCTACATTTACCTACGGGATTAGTTTTAAACCTCAATAATTGTTATTTAGTGCCAGCTTTGAGCATGAACATTGTATCAGGATCTCGTTTAATTCGAGATGGCTACTCATTTAAATCCGAGAATAATGGTTGTTCTATTTATATGAGAGATATGTTTTATGGTCATGCTCCGATGGTGAATGGTTTATTCTTAATGAATCTCGAGCGTAATGCTACACATATTCATAGTGTGAATACCAAAAGATGTAAGGTTGATAATGATAGTCCCACATACTTGTGGCACTGCCGCCTTGGTCACATAGGTGTCAAACGCATGAAGAAGCTCCATGCAGATGGACTTTTAGAGTCTCTTGATTACGAATCATTTGACACGTGCGAACCATGCCTCATGGGTAAAATGACCAAGACTCCGTTCTCAGGAACAATGGAGCGAGCAACCAACTTATTGGAAATCATACATACTGATGTGTGCGGTCCAATGAGTGTTGAGGCTCGCGGTGGCTATCGTTATGTTCTCACCCTCACTGATGACTTGAGTAGATATGGGTATGTCTATTTAATGAAACACAAGTCTGAGACCTTTGAAAAGTTCAAGGAATTTCAGAGTGAGGTTGAGAATCAACGTGACAGGAAAATCAAGTTCTTGCGATCAGATCGTGGGGGAGAATACTTGAGTCACGAATTTGGCACACACTTAAGAAAATGTGGAATAGTTTCACAACTCACGCCGCCTGGAACACCTCAGCGTAATGGTGTGTCCGAACGTCGTAATCGCACTCTATTAGATATGGTGCGATCTATGATGTCTCTTACCGATTTACCGCTATCATTTTGGGGCTATGCTTTAGAGACTGCCGCATTCACTTTAAATAGGGCTCCGTCGAAATCCGTTGAGACGACACCGTATGAATTATGGTTTGGGAAGAAACCTAAGCTGTCGTTTCTAAAAGTTTGGGGATGCGATGCTTATGTCAAGAAACTTCAACCTGAAAAGCTCGAACCCAAGTCGGAAAAATGCGTCTTCATAGGATACCCTAAAGAAACTATTGGGTATACCTTCTACCTCAGATCCGAAGGCAAGATCTTTGTTGCCAAGAATGGATCCTTTCTAGAGAAAGAGTTTCTCTCGAAAGAAGTAAGTGGGAGGAAAGTAGAACTTGATGAAGTATTACCTCTTGAACCGGAAAGTGGCGCAACTCAAGAAAATGTTCCTGAGGTGCCTGCACCGACTAGAGAGGAAGTTAATGATGATGATCATGAAACTTCAGATCAAGTTGCTACTGAACTTCGTAGGTCCACAAGGACACGTTCCGCACCAGAGTGGTACGGCAACCCTGTCTTGGAAATCATGTTGTTAGACAACGGTGAACCTTCGAACTATGAAGAAGCGATGGCGGGCCCGGATTCCGACAAATGGCTGGAAGCCATGAAATCCGAGATAGGATCCATGTATGAAAACGAAGTATGGACTTTGACTGACTTGCCCGTTGAGCGGCGAGCCATAGAAAATAAATGGATCTTTAAGAAGAAGACAGACGCGGATGGTAATGTGACCATCTATAAAGCTCGGCTTGTCGCTAAGGGTTATCGACAAGTTCAAGGGGTTGACTACGATGAGACTTTCTCACCCGTAGCGAAGCTGAAGTCCGTCCGAATCATGTTAGCAATTGCCGCATTCTATGATTATGAGATATGGCAAATGGACGTCAAAACGGCATTCCTTAATGGTTTCCTTAAGGAAGAATTGTATATGATGCAGCCGGAAGGTTTTGTCGATCCTAAGAATGCTGACAAGGTGTGCAAGCTCCAACGCTCGATTTATGGGCTGGTGCAAGCATCTCGGAGTTGGAACATTCGCTTTGATGAGATGATCAAAGCGTTTGGGTTTATGCAGACTTATGGAGAAGCCTGCGTTTACAAGAAAGTGAGTGGGAGCTCTGTAGCATTTCTCATATTATATGTAGATGACATACTTTTGATGGGAAATGATATAGAACTTTTGGACAGCATTAAGGCCTACTTGAATAAGAGTTTTTCAATGAAGGACCTTGGAGAAGCTGCTTATATATTAGGCATCAAGATCTATAGAGATAGATCAAGACGCCTCATAGGTCTTTCACAAAGCACATACCTTGATAAGATATTGAAGAAGTTCAATATGGATCAGTCTAAGAAGGGGTTCTTGCCTGTGTTGCAAGGTGTGAAATTGAGCTCAGCTCAATGTCCGACCACGGTAGAAGATATAGAAGAGATGAGTGTCATCCCCTATGCCTCAGCCATAGGGTCTATTATGTATGCCATGCTGTGTACCAGACCTGATGTAAACCTTGCCGTAAGTTTGGTAGGTAGGTACCAAAGTAATCCCGGCAAGGAACACTGGACAGCGGTCAAGAATATCCTGAAGTACCTGAAAAGGACTAAGGACATGTTTCTCGTTTATGGAGGTGACGAAGAGCTCGTCGTAAAGGGTTACGTCGACGCTAGCTTCGACACAGATCTGGATGACTCTAAGTCACAAACCGGATACGTGTATATGTTGAATGGTGGAGCAGTAAGCTGGTGCAGCTGCAAGCAGAGCGTCGTGGCGGGATCTACATGTGAAGCGGAGTACATGGCAGCCTCGGAGGCAGCGCATGAAGCAATTTGGGTGAAGGAGTTCATCACCGACCTAGGAGTCATACCCAATGCGTCGGGGCCGATCAAACTCTTCTGTGACAACACTGGAGCTATTGCACTTGCCAAGGAGCCCAGGTTTCACAAGAAGACCAGGCACATCAAGCGTCGCTTCAACTCCATTCGTGAAAATGTTCAAGATGGAGACATAGATATTTGTAAAGTACATACGGATCTGAATGTCGCAGATCCGTTGACTAAACCTCTCCCTAGGGCAAAACATGATCAACACCAGAACTCTATGGGTGTTCGATTCATCACAATGTAACTAGATTATTGACTCTAGTGCAAGTGGGAGACTGTTGGAAATATGCCCTAGAGGCAATAATAAAAGGATTATTATTATATTTCCTTGTTCATGATAATTGTCTTTTATTCATGCTATAATTGTGTTATCCGGAAATCGTAATACATGTGTGAATACATAGACACCAACATGTCCCTAGTAAGCCTCTAGTTGACTAGCTCGTTGATCAACAGATAGTCATGGTTTCCTGACTATGGACATTGGATGTCATTGATAACGAGATCACATCATTAGGAGAATGATGTGATGGACAAGACCCAATCCTAAACATAGCACAAGATCGTATAGTTCGTTTGCTAGAGTTTTTCCAATGTCAAGTATCTTTTCCTTAGACCATGAGATCGTGTAACTCCCGGATACCGTAGGAGTGCTTTGGGTGTACCAAACGTCACAACGTAACTGGGTGACTATAAAGGTATACTACGGGTATCTCCGAAAGTGTTTGTTGGGTTGACACAGATCAAGACTGGGATTTGTCACTCCATATGACGGAGAGGTATCTCTGGGCCCACTCGGTAATGCATCATCATAATGAGCTCAAAGTGACCAAGTGTCTGGTCACGGGATCATGCATTACGGTACGAGTAAAGTGACTTGCCAGTAACGAGATTGAACGAGGTATTGGGATACCGACGATCGAATCTCGGGCAAGTAACGTACCGGTTGACAAAGGGAATTGTATACGGGGTTGCTTGAATCCTCGACGTCATGGTTCATCCGATGAGATCATCGAGGAGCATGTGGGAGCCAACATGGGTATCCAGATCCCGATGTTGGTTATTGACGGGAGAGTCGTCTCGGTCATGTCTACATGTCTCCCGAACCCGTAGGGTCTACACACTTAAGGTTCGGTGACGCTAGGGTTGTAGAGATATGAGTATGCAGTAACCCAAAAGTTGTTCGGAGTCCCGGATGAGATCTCGGACGTCACGAGGAGTTCCGGAATGGTCCGGAGGTGAAGAATTATATATAGGAAGTACAGTTTCGGCCATCGGGAGAGTTTCGGGGGTCAGCGGTATTGTACGGGACCACCGAAAGGGTCCCGGGGGTCCACCGGGTGGGGCCACCCATTCCGGAGGGTCTCATGGGCTGAAGTGGGGAGGGAACCAGCCCATAGTGGGCTGGTGCGCCCCCCCCCCCTTGGGCCCCCATGCGCCTAGGGTTGGGAACCCTAGGGGAGGGGGCGTCTCCACTTGCCTTGGGGGGCACTCCACCCCCTTGGCCGCCGCCCCCCCTAGAAGATCCCATCTCCTAGGGCCGGCGCACCCCCTAGGGGGCCTATATAATGTGGGGGGAGGAAGGGCAGCCGCACCTGAAGCCTTGGCGCCTCCCTCTCCCCTGTTACACCTCTCCCTCTCGCAGAAGCTCGGCGAAGCCCTGCTGCGATCACTGCTGCATCCACCACCACGCCGTCGTGCTGCTGGATCTCCGTCAACCTCTCCTTTCCCCTTGCTGGATCAAGAAGGAGGAGACGTCATCCGCTCCGTACGTGTGTTGAACGCGGAGGTGCCGTCCGTTCGGCACTTGGTCATCGGTGATTTGGATCACGGCGAGTACGACTCCATCATCCCCGTTCTCTTGAATGCTTCGGCTCGCGATCTACAAGGGTATGTAGATGCACTCCCCTCTCGTTGCTAGATGACTCCATAGATAGATCTTGGTGAAATGTAGAGAATTTTTTTTGTTTTCTGCAACGTTCCCCAACAATAATATTGTGCAACGAAAAGAGGTTTTTGTTGGTACATTATTAGGTACAACCTCGTTGAGTGTCCAGTTTCTTCGATCTTTGATCGGGGATAAGTGGATTTCATGGCTCCATTTATTAAGATAGTTGATGTAAGTCAACTTAAGTAACAAACCGAATTCTTTTGATGGCGGTTGCATTCTTCTGGAGTCCTCTTGGTACGATCTATGTATGCGGATCTCATAAATACCGGCCCCATCTTTCGTAGGACATATATTTGGAAAATGAACGTTCTGCTCAAGAATAAGATAATCATGTCGGTTTTGTATGGAGGGGCTATCCTAACGAAGGATAATTTTGGAAAACATGTGTTACAAGAAAGTAAAAAAAATGTTACTTTCTTCATCAAAAGGAAACAAATCAACATCTATTTATTTCTTGTATATTCACCAACCTTCTTTGATGTATGATTCTTTTAGCTTTCAACCTACTAGTTTATAGAATTTGTTCAGCAACTGGTTGGATGGGGTTCGTCCTAAGTTTAAAGCACACATCATGTGCGAGTGTGCACTTCTCTCTGGGATTATGGAGGTGCCGTAATGACTGTGCTTTTAATAGAACAAAGATACCAACTTATTTGCAGGTCACCTCATACGGTCCTTACTTCAGCGTGCGGAAGCGCATGAGCATGTGGCGTTTGGATTCAGCCGATGGGAGACGGTTGCACTGGACATATTCAACCGATTTGGATGGTGTTTCATTAATACTTATGTGTGTAGGCATGTTTCTTTATTATAAGTCGGTTGTGGCATTTATCCCCTGGATGTTTCATAATGTACTGCATGATATGACTTGTTCTTTGTTTATTTCAATAAATATGGTTGTGTGCATCGTAATGATGCAGATGCCGTGGGGTTAAATCTCCTTTTACGAAGAAAAAAACGATTTAAAATGTAACAACAACTGTAGTACCTTCATGTAGATATCTATTTCTGGGTCTGGTTTGATGTGTTGTTCCTTTTCTCTCCGGGATAGCTCCATTAGCAGGTCTGATCATTCAGTACAAAATTTAATAAGCTACTCAATGCGATATGTTTCCGTGATGAGTCTTGGGGTTTCCATGTTACTTGGTCTTACCAAAACGGTGACCAATTCCTTGACATTTTGCCGAGAAGTTGACTGTCTCACGGACAGTCAGTTCGGCCATGTGCAGATCATGTTGGCTGACATAAGCTGCAGATCTCCGTGGCACAAACTCATCCATAGTATGCCCATTGTAAGTTAAGTCCCCAGACATCTTTTGTGATTGCAATGTTCCGTCGTGTTAGTACTTGCACCGACAACAAAAGTAGCTTGATGAAAAAAAAAGAACCAAAAGTAAAGCGATGCACCTTAAGACTTGAAGGCAGAGTTCCGGCCAAGGCCAAAAGCAGTGAGGTCTTTCCGGCGCCAGGGGGTCCCAAAAGCAAGGTCATCCTAAAAATGGAAGGGATGAGGTTGAATGTAATGGTCTAATGGAGTTGATTTGTCAAGTGCACAGCATGTCTAGAAGTTAACTACCTGTGGGGCTTGATGATTCCACTGACATTGTGAAGGATTGGTATCTTCTGCTTCCTGTTTGGTGTTAGGTGAAGAGCATTTGCCAGGCCCTGTTTGAAGACGATCACCAGCATGCATGTATACAAATTAAGTACTACTACATTTTTCGAAGAGTAGTACTTGTGGGAGCTCTTGTGTTTGACGTACCTCCAGTAGATTGGCATAGGTGTTGAGGATGGTGGGCAGGCCCCTGCTCCCAACGTGCGCCTGTGCCTCCACGTTGAGGTTCTCGTATCTCACCTCGATCGTCGGCAGCTGAATCCCAACTCTGCACGCGACCAACAAAGAACATCACAAGTGAAGGGATGAACCAATTAATCGAGATTGAAATTATTGAATCAGTCGTCGATCGGTCCATGACGTACCGGTCGAGGCGGTCCTTGAACTTGGAGAGGAAGCGCTCGTGGTCGTCGCCGACCCACGCGACGAGCTGCAGCAGCGCGTGCTTCTCCTGGGCGCTCAGCTTCTCCACGTTCACCTCCTTAAGCCCCTCCCCCGGCATGGCCAGCACCGCCGTCCGGGCGCGGTCGTAGGTGGGCAGCTTCTCCAGCGCCGCCCATCGCAGTGCCTCCTCCTCGTCATAGTCCGGCGACGACCGCGGGAACAGGTCGCCGCTGCCGCGCGACCAAACCGAGCTCTCCCCCCGCAGGCTGCGCCCAAACGCGTGCATCTCGCCGGCATCGTCCATGGTGCTTCCTCTCTTGGCGCCAGAAATGAGATTACTCGGGAGACAGAGATCGCCACTTATATAGAGTGGTGGAGCCGAGGACGGAGAAGAAGCTAATGTACCCCTTGACGTCGCGGTCTCCGAGATCGCTGGGACGAATCCGAAGTATAGTTTATTTTAGGAAAGTACATATCTGGCACATTTGTAAAAAAAAAAACATGCCAACACCGCAACACGCATGTACTGGCATGGAATATCTCTTTATTTTAGGGAAGCACATATCTTATACCTGATCTCACGTGTGATCCGCTCTCTCCCGGTCGATAATATCTTTCTTTTTTTTTCTTTTTTTTTTGCGGGGGACGGTCGATCATATCTTTCTCCCAGCCGTCATCCATTATTATTTTTGTGCCCGCTTAGTGGAAGGGAAGAAGGAATGAAGCGAAATGAGTGGGGTGGATTCAGGAGCTTAGTGGCGCCCATGTGCCCTGATTAATTTATTGGATTCTACTAATCATTTTCTATGTAGAACTCCCAATTGTAATCACGGATCATCATGGTATACTTAAAAATGACATAAGATTATGTGATCCGCTCATCCTTTCTTCAACCTTACCTAGCATCGTTGCATCACCGCTCGACCGCACAACATAGAATAGCCTCTCTTTTTTTGCGAGAAACATTTTTTTTAGAAAAGAAGGATGACCTCCGGCCTCTGCATCTGGGAGATGCATACGGCCACTTTATTGATTATTCTTGAGGACCTTACAAAGTATTACAACAATGTGCCTGAATCCACCATCTTGGCAACATATGCCGCTACTCCTATCCAAAATGATGAAGGGGTGCTAGCTGGGCCACTACCCAAACCACTCACTTAAGCCTAACATCAAAAGCCGGAAGCCGAAACTCATTCGTAAGCCCCAACCGAGCCACATACCGGGTCTGGGGCACAATCCGGTCAGACGCACTCGTGTGTCGTCACCGCCATCTTCCACAGGTCTTCAGATCATATTGAGGCTTCTACCTTGTCTGGCTACTCTGCCATCGACGTCACCATGACGCCAGACAGCAACCTCCTCCTGCGCGAGCCCATCTCCACACGTCGGACGCCGAGTCTCCACAGCGACATGCCATCGATCTCCGCCGCCATCAAAGTTTGGGATGAAACACCGCTCCACCATCCCTCCAGCCAGCACTTGCTCTAAGACGATGCCCCCAGAAGGGAAAGCGATAGAACGCCATCATCATCCGATCCGGAAGATCCAGATCTGGGGTTTCCCCATGAGCACCCCGAACCTGATGGCGCAGACTGCCAACGATGCCTCGACCATCGGCAGTAGCTCCACCAGACGAGCGTCGCCTATGTCGCCGCAGCCTCCAAGATGAAGCTAACCAGAATGCATGTGTACGACACCGAACCGCCGCCACTTCCACCGCCGCTTGAGCAGCCCCCGAGCAACGCCTTCAGGAAGGAGCACGCCACCGTGGTGTCGCCGTCGCTTGGAACAGGGGGGGGGCTGAGGTTTTCACCTGAGCTCCTGGGAGGGGTGGAAGGAAGGAGATCCTCTCCGAAGCCTCCAACGAGGGAAGCAACACCCAAAGGCACTGCTATCGGAGTGGCCGCCACGCCGGCCAAGAGATTTCCTCGGAACCCTTCCAGCCACCGGATCTGCAAGGCCAGCACCCAAGAACAGTGACCGAAGCCACCAAGGGCCGGATCCGCTGCAGATCGGAGTAGATCGGGGTCGAGGACGAACATCACCGTGGCCACCAACATCCAGCGAGGAACCGCCGCCGCAGCCAAAACCCACCACCTCCCGCCATCCACATAGCCAGGGAAGTGGCCCACCTGATCACGCCGGCGCCGCCCGCTGCCAAGCAGCGCCGCGTGCCACCAGCCATGGCCGTCGCCATGGATCCGAGCCGCAGGCGGGCCGCCAGCCGCGGGGCCCCGCGGGAGAGGAGAGCCGCGCCACAGGGGGAAGACCCCGCCGCCGCCGCCACAATGCGGGCTTCGCCCGGTTGTGGCCTCCGACGGTGGCGAGGGGATTAGCTGGAGAAGGGGGCCCCGGCGACGGCACGGTTGGGGGCTGTCGGTCTACATATATTCCTTGCGAGGAACATAGAATAGCCTTCCGCTGTGACACATTATTGCAACGAACGATCACTCTACACATTACCTGGAAAAAGAAAAACATGGCAGCACACATGTATTAGCATGTGTTTTTCCTATTTAAGGAAGCCGATTTTTTTTTCAAAACTAGCATGGTTTTTACAGCAATTTCGGAAATTAGCAGTGCTAACAAGTTATTTGCAAAATTAGCACCCCGTCAACCTCCCATTGGCCGAAGAGTGGATCTTCGGCCAGCCGTTGACCGAAGAGGGCACTTCTGCCTCCCGTTGGCCGAAGTGTGCCCCAACTAGGCCGAAAAGGACTCTTCAGCTTCCCATAGGCCAAAGAGCACTCTTTGGTCAACCGTAGGCCGAAGAGTCCCTGAGCCCCACCTTTTCGCGTGAACAGGTGACCGAAGTTGCATGGTCGCGCTCTTCTGCTTACTGTAGGCCGAAAAGGGTTTTTTATTATGACTTACGAATGTTGTGTAACCATTTTGCAATGAAAAAAAATTGCACAGCCCTTTCCGTAAATATTTTCCCGCCAACTCTTTCCCCTCCATATGTTCCCGCCAACCCTTTCCCGCCATATGTTCGCGCCACCCGTTTCCCGCCAACCCTTTCCCGCCATATGTTCCCGCCGCCCGTTTCCCGCCAACCCTTTCCCGCCATATGTTCCCGCCAACTCTTTCCCTCCATACCCCAGTCGTTCTTTCCCGCCATTTTCTCTCCTCTCTACCTATAAAACCCCCTTGACCCGGAGGTGAATAAGCAGTCTAGTGTAGTCGAGATGTCCCATTATCCTTTCGATCGTAGTTTTCACCCTGAGATGAGCAGCACTCTTCTGAGGCTAGCTACCGATTTCAGGATGGACAATAGGATAGTACCATGGGAAGAACTCACCGGTAGTGACACCATAATGAATGAGTTGGCTCACCAATTACGTAGGGCTGGGTGGCCTGAAAGGACTTATGCGGAGGTACGTAAAGAACTTCTTAGGTTGAATGAAAGGTGGAAGAAGGTAGTGGAGCCGAAGAGTGAAACTTTTAGAAGGACTTTAGAAAAGCATCCATTTTTATGGACTGAGGAGAGCGAGGACGAAGATGATATCTTCATGCCGCCGCTCCCGGGTTCCGCATCATCGAAGGGCAAGAGTTCTGCATCGTCAAAGGGCAAGAGTTCTGCATCCACGAAGGGCAAGAGTTCTGCATTGTCGAAGGGCAAGAGTTCTGCATCCACGAAGGGCAAGAGTTCTGCATCGTCGAAGGGCAAGAGTTCTGCATCAACGGAGGATGACGATGATGACTTCATGTAGTATGTAAGCTGTATTCCAGTTGTACCTCAACAAGTAGGGCATTATGTTCTACGTTAATTTCATTTTGTAGTATGTAAGCTGTATTTATTAAGTTCAACCGCACCGTTTAATTTAAATGTGCTTGTATCTTAATTATCGGTTGTAGTCTCTTTGAAGATGTAACTGGAATAACAATGCGAATTAATAGTAATATGTCTCTCGCATACATAAAACGATATATGTCTCCTTATCAGATAGAAGCAAGTGCAATAGTAACACATACATGAAGCATGTCTCATACATAAATACTGACTCACGTATGCGAATAGTCTGAAACTAACATAGATAATGACTCATACATAGATAATCATATCACTGCAGGGGTCGACGACGAATCTGGGTCTTCCTCGGGCGAGGACCGGAAGGCGATAAGTGCTGAGGCGGTGGACGATGCTCACGAAAACCACGACCATAGATAACCTCGTCTGTCACTGTCTGTGTCTCCTGCGACGGTGGTGGTGGTGGAGTGTGAAACACCGTGTGCGAGAAGTCATAAATGTTTTCAGCTTGGTCATCGTCATCGCCATAGCCCTCTAATCCACATCCAGCACCACTAAGTATCGGTGATTGCACTGAATGCATGAACTGTCGCGACTGGTTGCCTACCGCAATATAGTAAAACGGGTAAAATTAATTTGCGAACCTACAATGTTGAAAAGAAAGTACAAAGTAGTGTTACCTAGTTCCATTTGATGAGACCAGGAAGAGGTGCCTGGTTGAGAAGGCGATGGCTGATTCCAGGAAGAGCTCCCTGGTTGTGAAGGAGATGGTTGATGCACAGAGAGGCGTGGTTGCTGCACGGAGTGTCGTGGTTCTGAACGCTGCACAGAGTGTCGTGGTTCTGAACGATGTACAGAGGGACGTGGGGGCCGATGTGCGGGACGAGGAATGACAACATCCGTAGATCGCCTACATGTAAGTGATGCGTAAATCCCTCTTAACTTCTCATCCATACGCCTCAACCATGAGAGGTGCTCTGGCTGTGGGATAGTATCCCCCCTCTCAACCTGCCGCATTAAAGCGGAAACCTCCTCTCGCGCCTGGACTGTCAAGTCACTCTGCACATGAAGAGTTAACCCATTGTATATGATAAGGTTATGATAGAACTACACATATGAGAAGCATGACACGTACCGCGTGGTGTCTCGTTCCCACAACAGAGGTAGTTGGGTACATATCGCTGGTCAGAGGGGCTTCAATCTGATCAGGAGCAGCTGATGGAACCAAGTAGATCCTTGTTGTATGCCGGTAAGTTTGTAAATACAACCCAAACTTGTCCGAGTCAAAGGGCCCAACCTCATTCCAGATATTTGTCGGTGCCGTAGTCCATTCTTGAACGTAAGGGCTAATGCTCTGAAGCCAAACAGCCATGGACTTGTTTCCTCCTACGCGACTGTACCTGAGATTGACAGATTAATCACATTGACATGCGCGTTGCATGGTTAGATATATTCTGAATGTAGTGCTGACAACTTTAATATTATTACTTACTTGTGAACGTGGTCTGGTATCCGTGGAATATCTGGAATTGCAGGCTCTTGACATAGACCAAACTGTCTCATCACCCTATGAAGAGCCATCTCCTCAACCGTCACGTCGAACACCAACTTTGCCTTGGTCATCCAGTAGTGCCGATCTCTAGTGCATAAGGCAGAGATCCCAACTGGATACCTGGATGTTATAGTCTGATACGAGTAGGGCTCCCAGATAACTTGATCCTCGTGCAAACTATCAAACTGCACCATGAAGGACGGGTAGCAGCCCTTCACCTGGATATGTGCAAACTGTCTCTGTACATGACAACAAATTTACATTAGTAATACTATTGCACGGCAAAAATAATCGAAGGAATTACATAATTTAAAACTACCACTCTCCGTGCCCAAACAGATCCCATAGTAGGCAAGTCGCCGATAGCAGGCACGTAAGCCCCTGCCATGTCCTCCAACCCAAACGGTGTGTCAATGGAGACATAGGGTCGTCCAATAGGGAATCTCTCATAAGACCAGAGCTGCAACAATAGTGGACATCCAACCAGACCTGACTTTCTAGACTTCAATAAGCAACCTTTGCACAAGCCTCTATACGTAGCTGCTAACACGGCAGAACCAAAACTCCTCTAGACAATATCCGTAGGGCAACGTGCGTCAGCTATCTCTCGTGCAATACCGATGAATCGTGCATCAACAGTGGTCACGTGGTTCTCCGTGAACATCGTCTTGCCGAACAACCATAGAATATATGCCTCTAGGGATCGATCAATCTGTGCGTCTGACAAATCTACTGCGGGGTATCCTAATGAGATAATCTACATAGAAAACATACAATTGTGTGAACGATGTACTATTGGTAACTAAAAAAACATAGTCATGTGGCCACGAAGGTTACCTGAAACTGGCTCAACCACCTAAACGTGGCCCGTGAGGATCATCGTTTAAGCCCGTAGCAGTTGGCACCGCAGCTAGAAAACGGGCCTGCATATTTGCAAGCCAGCCAGGTTCTGCCTCTAAAGGACCTATGGCATCACCGGCCAAAGGTAATCCCAACAAGTAGGAGACATCCTGTAAAGTAGGCGCCATCTCTCCCCAAGGAAAGTGAAAGGTGTGTGTCTCTGGTCTCCATCTATCTACTAAGAAAGTAAGGAGTGACCTGTCGTAAGAGAATCGTTTCACTTGCCTCTTTTTCAACTGCATTGGTTCACCTGCCTCATCCAAGTTCGGATGGTCAACCCACTCTTCCAACGTACCCTCAACCAGCCAACAGACACCACCAACGCCACCCCCTCGGCGGCACGAAGCTGCACCTCCTCCTCACCAGCCAAACCGCCTCCTCCTCCTCAGCCCACCATGGCCTCTCCTCCTCACCCCATCATGACTCCACCTCACTTGTACGCACAAATAGCTATTCCATTGGGGAAAAATGACCGTAGGCCGATGGAGATGGCTACGATCTACCGTTTCTGTGCTTTGGATTCGAAAATAGGTGGAGAAACGAAGAGATCAGCGAGGGGGCGATGTACAGAGAGGAAGGAGAGAGACAGAGGAAGAACAGCGAGAGGAGAAAGAAGATGCCGCTCGGGCCTTATCCGCTACTCTTCGGCCGCTGGTAAGCCGAAGACCTCTTCGGTCGCTGGCTGGCCGAAGAGGCCCATCTTCGGTCTCTGGCTGGCCGAAGAGGCCCGTCTTCGGCCCAGTTCGCGCACGCTTCGGCCTGGCTTAACCGAAGACGTGTCTTCGGGCTTCCGCAGGCCGAAAAGGTCCACTTCGGCCAACCGTTGACCGACGGGCCGCTAGTTTTGCAAATAACGTACCGACACTGCTAGTTTCCGAAATTGCTATAAAAAATGTGCTACTTTTGAAAAAAAATCTAAGGAAGCCCGTCTCTCTCCTGATTGCGTGTGATCCGCTCTCTCCAAGTCTATTCTATCTCTCTAAGCCATCATCCATTAGGGAAGAAGGGAAAGGAGTGCCCACATAGTGGAAGAACGGAAGAGAGCCGAAATGAGTAGGGTGGATGTGGAACTACACATATTTTTCTGTCCCCTCTCGTAAGGCGACTAGGGCAAAACCTTCCTTCTCTCAATCTTTGTCAGTGAGCTCATGGATTCGCCTCTCCGTAGTAGCTCTTCTGGCAACCAACGACGCAAAAGGGAATCCTGGTGCCTCGACTCCGGCTAGTAGATAGGTTAGATATTTTAGTCCTTGCAGGGGTGACGCTTCTTCTTCGAGTCAATCTTCTCGGCTTCTATCCTCCTCAAGTTCGTTCATCAAGATGGATTAAACGGAGCTCCAACGTACATTCCTGCCAGCTCCTCAAGGCGGTAACATTAGGGTTTCTCGTCGTGCGTACGCGACAATGAGATTTGGTGCCAAGTTCTTCGAATCGATTCAAGGGTTCAAGGACCACGACTATTGCCCCAAAACGCTGGTTTTTAGGGCACGTGCACGAAGACTGCGCAACGGTCATCGATAAGGTTAGGATGGCTTCAATATGGAAGCAGCGACAACAACACGTGGACGGCTCCTTCTAGCGGCGACATCCTGTTTCAAATCGCGTCACACGACTGGATAGCCGTACCTGGGTTCCCTGGCGTTTACTGGGCCGATTATTCATCAAATGTGGTAAGTGGGCCGTGTATGTGATATCTGTGTGCGGTGTGCCGCTTTCCGTTCCCTGGCGTTTACTGGGCCGACTATTCATCAAATCCGGTAAGTGGACCGTGTATGTGATATCTGTGTGCGATGTGCCGCTTTCCGTTCCCTTTTTCTTGCGGTGGCGCTGATGGTGGACGAACGCTTCATGCCTACCCATCTCTTCTTCTTCTCGGTTCCTCACACCGCGCCGCCACCATCAATGTCATTCTCCTCTTATCCCGTGTCGAGGCTGCTTCACACGGCTGTCCTCTGGACCTCCTCCCGCCGCGCCCATATTTTTAATTGGGGCAGTTTCGCACTACATCCCTCCGCTCTCCCCAGCAACAAAAAAACCGATCTCGGTCCGTTCTGTCAAAAAGAAAAATTCCGGTGGCTCACACTGTCGTTTGTTTCGATGCCATTAGGTCAATCTCAGTTGGCTACAATTGATCAATTAGTTCCTTCTGTTACCGGTTCGTTGTATTCAAAATTCAGTTGCTTCTGAGAGCTTTCACGGGAACGGTTTAAATTGTCAGTGGAAAGGCCCTGTGCTGATGTACAATTAGTTTGGGAATGATACTCATCCAGTGAGTTGTATCAGCGTACGTCGTTAGTACTCCTCTGTTTGAGATATAGAACTAACAAACATAGATTGTTTTGTATCACTCTTGCAGTCCTTTTTTTTTTTGCCTAGGTTACCCCTTGCTTGAAGAGATTTTGTCTTTCCCTTGCTCGGTCTACCCACCTGCATAGGTACTGATCGCTCACTTTTCTGTTGGTTATCCCAGGGAACTTCAGAAAAGTTGCTGCATGATAGAGATATTCCATATTCGAGCCGGGTTGGCTTTGTTTATTCACCTATGTTGTTGTTCAATATTGTGAAAGATAGACGAAAAGCAGAGTTTCTGTATGGAGAGGAAGAAGCTAGAAGTAGAGGGTTACATGGGCCTGGGCCTTACACGGCTCTGGACTATAGCCTATACATGTGTACACAGGGTGCTCCCTTAACACCCCCCTCAAACTCAAGGTGGGTCAGTAGCATCTGATACACCGAGTTTGCAAATATGAAACCTATGCTGATCTCTAGTTTGAGCCTTTGTGAAGAAATCTGCAACTTGAAGCTCTGATGGGACATACTGGAGATTAATAGTTGATTGTTGGCAATGAGATCGAGTGAAGGAGGCATCCACACCAATGTGTTTGGTCAGCTCATGCCTCACTGGATCATTAGCAATCTGAATGGCAGCAGTATTGTCGCAAAGAAGAGTTGTGGGTGTAGGGCATGGAACACCAAGATCAGCCAATAGCCAACGAAGCCACACAATCTCAGATGTCGTAGTAGAAAGTGCCCGAAGCTCTGCCTCAGCGCTAGAGCGTGACACTGCAGTTTGCTTCTTGGATTTCCATGCAATAAGAGACGTCCCAAGAAATATGCAATAGCCAGTGACAGAGCGACGATCGACTGGGTCACTTGCCCAAGTGGAGTCGGAATAAGCATGAAGCTGCAGCTGACTCGAATGAGCATAGAACAAGCGGCGGGATGCAGTCCCCCTTAAATATCGAAGCACTCGAAGTAGATGGCCATAATGAACTGAGGTAGGAACACTGACAAATTTACTGAGAATATGGATTGCATGAGCAATGTCAGGCCTTGTCACTGTAAGATACACCAGACTGCCTACAATGTGACGGTACCGAGAGGGATCCTCAAGAGGAGTGCCATCAGTAGGACGCAACTGCAGATGAATCTCCATGGGTGTCACAGCAGTGCGTGAGTCGGTAATACCCGAGCGAGAAATCAAATCTTGAGTATACTTTTGTTGGGAGATATAGTAACCATCATCTGTGTGCTCGATCTCAATTCCTAGAAAATAACTGAGAGGCCCCAAATCTGACATCTTGAATTGCTCACTCAACTTCTTTTTAACAAAAGCAATATACCCAACATCATCTCCAGTGATCAACATGTCATCTACATAAAGCAGAAGTAATGTACGACCATGCTTAGATGTATGAATGAAGAGTGCAGGGTCATGCTCACTAGGAGAAAAACTAGCGGCTTGAACCACTGAACTGAACCGCTCAAACCAGGCACGAGGGGCTTGCTTGAGCCCATAAAGAGCCTTTCGAAGGCGACAAACATGACCTGGTGGAACCTCAATACCCAGAGGTGGCTGCATATAAACTTCCTCATGAAGATCGCCATGAAGAAAGGCATTCTTCACATCCATATGAGAAATCTTCCATGACCTATTCGCAGCCACAGCAATCAAAGTGCAAACGGAAGTCATATGAGCAACTGGAGCAAAAGTCTCATCATAATCTCTCCCATGGGACTGCTGAAAACCTCTTGCAACTAGTCGGGCCTTATAGCGTTCAACAGAACCATCTGACTTGGTTTTCACCTTGTACACCCATTTGCAAGTGATAGGGACAAACCCAGGAGGTAATGGTACCAGATCCCATGTACCAGTACACTCTAGGGCTGCAAGCTCCTCAGACATCGCCACTTGCCACTCAGGTGACACAACTGCCTCATGGTAAGTGCTAGGCTCATACATTGCCCCTACACAGAAGTCCTCTTTGTATCTGTCAGGAATCTCAAGAGAGGAACGATCACGAAGAGCATACCTTGTTGTCTGGGAGGAATCGCCAGTGCAATGATCAATAGTACTGGCCGGAGGAGAAGAAGACAAGGGAACAGATGACTGTATATCAGATGGAACTCGAGGGCGGCGGCTGTAATGGAAAGGAAGGCTATCTAGAGGTGGAGCTGATGGAAGAAATTTTGGAGTTGGAACTGGCAAAAGGGGAGATGACACATGTGATGAAGGTGGATCTGATGTCAAGCCAGATGATGGCTGACCAGAGACAAATTCATCTGAAAAGATTGGTGGAAGAGAAAGAAAGGAGGTAGACTCTAAAGTGGTCGAGGATGATGATCTAGTTGGATCAGAATAGAAGAAGGGTTGATCCTCAACAGAAGTGACATCACGAGAAAAGCGAATGCGGCGAGCAGAAGGATCGTAACAACGGTAACCCTTATGCTCAAGACTATATCCAAGGAAAACACACATAAAAGATTGTGCAGTTAGCTTGGTACGCTCACGAGGCGCTAGAAGAACATAGCAAGTACAGCCGAAAACACGAAGATGGTCATACATGGGAGGAGAACCGAACAAAACCTCACCAGGACACTTTCCCTGAAGACGACAAGAAGGTTGCACATTTATAAGGTAGACAACAGTTGAGATAGCTTCACCCCAGAAATGAATAGGGACAAATGAAGAAATCAAAAGGGTGCGGGCTGTCTCAATAATATGGCGATGCTTACGCTCAGCAACACCATTCTGAGCATGAGCACCAGGACATGAGAGCTGAGGGAGAGTACCCTCAGAAGAGAGAAACTCACGAAAAGCAGTAGATAGATACTCCCCTCCAGAGTCAGAACAAAAAACACGAATAGCACTAGAGAATTGAGTACGGATCATACGCACAAAAGCCTGGTATATAGAAATCAATTGAGAACGATGCTTCATAAAATATACCCAAGTATATCGGGAGTGATCATCAACAAATATAACATAATGTTTGTGACCACCTTTAGAAACAAAGGGAGAGGGACCCCATACATCAGAGTGCACTAAATCGAAAGGATGACTAGAATGAGTAGTGCTGGAAGAGTATGGAAGTTGTATTTGTTTCCCTAGCTTACAACCCTTACAGTGGAAACCAGCACCTATAGGTACGCGACCCAAAACACCATGTTGAACAAGAGTGGATAAACGAGAACCACATAGGTGACCTAAACGATGGTGCCACTGGGCAAAAGAAAACGACAAAGTGGACCTCCTTGTTGATGCAGCGGACGGAATCACAGAAGCGGTGGAAGCTGAAGGAAGGTGTAAGTAGTCAAGAACGTAGAGGGACGAGGATCCTCTACGGCGATGGCCAGTTCCAATGATCCTCTTGCTCTGACGATCCTGCACATAACAAAAAGAGGGATCAAAACCAACAAAACAGTTCATGTCGGTAATTTGACCAACTGACATAAGATTCATGGACAATTGAGGAACAAAAGATATGGAAGAAACAGAAAATTTTGATGTGGAAAGTGAACCCCGATGAGTGACAGAACAAGGTGTACCATCGACAGTCTGAACAGAGGCACCATCTTGCAGGCTGGCAAGACACAAGCTGTGAGCGATCAGAGGTCACATGAAAAGATGCTCCAGAGTCCAAGATCCAAGGATGTGCAGAAGTAGATGCAGACTGAGTGAGAGCAGACACAGAAGCACTCATTGCAGGCGGCTCGGTGACAGTCGCTGTAGACGGCCTCAAAGACCAAGACTGAGATTTGGTGGCTGCACGATGCTGCAGGTCTCTTCTTGCACGATACTCGTCTAATAGCTCTGGATGAAGCTGGAAGCAATTATCAGGTCGGTGTCCTGTCCTCTTGCAGTGCGAGCAGAAAGCACCTGAAGGTGCAGCCCTAGAAGCACTTGGCCGCTGAGGAAAAGCCAGAACACTATGTAGAGAAGGTGTTGAAGTGGTAGCAAGGGAACGAAGACGAGTCTCCTCAGCAATCAAGCTAGCAAGTGCCTCTGTCAAGGTAGGAGGAGTCGTACGACTAAGCAACTGAGTGCGAATGTTCTCAAAGTCTTGTTTCAGACCCATCACAAACTGAAAGACAAGAGTCCGATGCTCATATTCTTCCTTGGCCACACACGACTTACATCCAACACTACTCTTCGGAACCATGGAACATAGCTGACCAGTAATGCGAGTAAAAGCCCCATAATATTCTTCGATGGACATGTCTTGATGCTGCTGAGTGTTGTGTAAATTCTGCAACAGTGAAAAATGGAGAGCACCGCTAGGCTGAATGTACCGCTGCTCAAAATACTTCCACATTTCTTTGGCTGAAGTGTGATGCTCAAGACTCATTCTGAGTGAGGGATGAACACCCAGAACTAAAGCGCCCATGACACGATCATCAATCTTTTGCCAAGATTTCCCAGCTGCATCATCAATAGGACTAGGTGGATCATCAGACAAGTGTGAGACAAAACCTGCTGCCCTTAAGATTGTTTTAGCCAAGAAAGCCCATTCCCTGTAATTTGTACCATCAAGTTTGATGTCTATGGACATTGAACCAGCTCCTAATCCAAAATCATTCTTCGCCATGGCAGCAAGGACCTCTAGAAAAAGGGGGAAAAACTAATCCCAGCAGCCACACCAATGATTGAACAGAGTAGGAGCAAGTTCAGAGGCCAAATTAGCAAAGCACCACAAGGCAACAGCTAACTGGAGAGCAAATCAAGCAATTGAAACCTCTTCAGTTACTGGAGCACAACAGAATTAAGCAGACCAGCTGATAGGGAGCATGTTCCCAATACGTACAGAGCAGCTGCTGCTTGATAGAGCAGCAAACCTCCGATGCGAAGGCAATGGCTTGGCGGAGATGTCGCACCGGCTTGCTGGAAGGCTGGCGATGGCGCAAGAAGCCAACCACAGGTCAGCGGGGAAGACGCACGGGGAGCTACGGGAGAGCAGTTCCCACGAGATGACGACGAATACAGGGGGAACCAAAGTTGAGGACGTTGCTGGACGAAGGATCTCGCCGGAATCACCTCGCTGACGATGGCTCCGTGTGTGGCGGCGGCGGACGGAAGCTAGGGTTCGCTGGCTCTAATACCATGTTCAATATTGTGAAAGATAGACGAAAAACAGAGTTTCTGTATGGAGAGGAAGAAGCTAGAAGTAGAGGGTTACATGGGCCTGGGCCTTACACGGCTCTGGACTACAGCCTATACATGTGTACACAGGGTGCTCCCTTAACAGTTCATAGATATTTATTTATTTATTGCTTTTGCCATAATATTGTTTTTAGTATTCTATGTGCTATACATCCATTGTTTGTGTGTGTGACAGGTTTTGCAATTGACAAATCAAATGCGCAAGCATGCCTGGTCAATGGGAAGGAACCTCTTTCCCAAGAGAGTCTGTTCAAATAAGGCGTGAACCACTTTATTTTGGGGTCACGATAACTGCCACACGTGTGGTGTATCGGGTAGTTGTGCCACACGCCTTGTATGGCATGGACAACAACCAGCCCACACACCTACGTGTGGGCAAAACAACTAATGCCCACACACATCTTTTTTCCTTCCTGAACCCTCTCACACGCGTGCGTGTGGGCGAAGTTGATAACGCCCACACGCCCGTATGTCAGGCCTCGTACCCTTCTGGTCCCGCACGCGACGCGTGACGCCCACCGCGCGCCCGCAGTTGCCATGGTCCAGACCCTCGTCCATGTTCGTTTATCCGCAGTTGCCATGTCGCTAAACTACGGTTGCCATGTCGGACAACTGCAGTTGCCATGGTTGCTCAACTGCAGTTGCCATGTATGGTATGACCTAATGTAGTTGCCATGATTTCATAACTTTAGGAGTTGCTACATACTAACACTAGACAGTTGAGAGAGTTGCCATGTGCTCACAAGCATGCTAGGGCAGTTGCCATGTAAAAAGGAAGAGTTGTCATCTGCTTACCTGCACGTTAGGACAGTTGCCATGTACGTGCACGTTGGGGCAGTTGCCATGTACCATGCAAAAACACATGGCAACTCGGTAAAAAGACAGTTGCCATCTGCTTACGTGCACACTAGGCAGTTGCCGTGTACCCTGCAAAAACACATGGCAACTCGGGTAAAAAAAAAGAGTTGCCACCTGCTTATAAAGCACACTAGAGGCAGTTGTCATGTGCGCTGCAAAAACACATGGCAACTAGCAGCTTATGTGTGGGAGAGGAGACGGGCGTGTGGGCGAGATGGCAAATGCCCACACACCAGCCCTTGTGCGTGACTGAAAACTGGTGTGTGGGTGAACTGCTAAACGCCCACACACCGGCCCCTCCATGTGGTAAAACGGATGTGTGGGCGAACTATGTCACACACCACACACACGCCTTGTCCTACGTGGCACAGAAAATCAGCCAAATTGTGTCAAGATTCGTGCATATAGTACTGAAGGATGATGGATGCGTGTGGTCGAGATGGTCAACGCCCACACGTGTGGGCGTTAACATTTCCGTTATTTTGTTGTATCGACCCCGGTTTATCTATACTTATACACGAAGTACTTTCACTTGCTGAAATGTTGGAAACTGTTGACGGACATTCCTTTTGGAATATGAGTTTTAGGATGCTTTATTTGCTATAAAAGAGGGGCATATTGTTTCAAGCACTCTCACCGGTCTAAAAATAAATTGAGGATTAATTTACTAGTGCATAAGTTGTGGGCATATAGGCTTATATTATACAGTGTCCTCTATATTTACATTGATTCCAAACATTCTATAGTCTAAATGGATGGGCGCGGCAACGCGTATCATTATGATCTAGTTTTTATGATGTTTAGGATGCTTTGTACTTCTAATAAATCTTTATACTTCGTTCGTCCAGAATTAGTTATCGTTCAAACTAATGTACTATATTTCAGTGCTAGACACACCCATTTAATCGACAATTAATCCGAATGAAGGGAGTAACAGATACGAGTCATTTTTAGAAAGAAAGAAAAATGCTATTTTAACTGCTTAGTGTTGGCGCCCACTTATCTGCACACAGACATGCCCTGATTAAATTTACTCCCTCCGACCCAAATTAAATGACACAGATTTAGTACAAAGTTGCACTAACTTTATACTAAGTTCACGACAATTAATATGGATCGGAGAAAGTATTAAATTATGCGACATTGTTGTACCGTCATTTGCTCTTTTTTCAAGTAACACGGTTGACGTGTGCGGAGGCTTCGTCACTGCATCGCCGATAGCTATGGAATCATGCAGTTCCTGACGGTCCACCCGGAGTTCACCCGTGGCATGCCACGCGTGCGGCCAGTGTGGCAGCGCGAGCTCCTCACGGTGAAGGTCGCCGGCTATCGCGCATGACCACGTGGAGTACGCGCCTCTCCCGAACCATAGAAAAGATGTGGTCTCCTCTGACGATACCTTCTCACATTAGGCTGGTTGTAATGGGGAGTATCATATATTAGTACCATGCATATGATACTAGTGTATAATACTACATCTGTAATGCAAAGTATCATATGTTGGTATCATAGAGTACTAGATTTATTATCATGCATGACACAAAGTAGAACAACATTTAATATGATACGGTATCATGATATGATACTCAACCATCTCTTTCTTCATTTAATTCTATGCCATCTCATCAAAATTGCTTAGTTGACATGCATGATACTACCTATGATACTACCATTATAGGCAGCCTCACACCTTCTTCTCCGGGCCTCGCGAGGTCGAGGCGCTCCGGTCTTAGGTCCCGTCGGCGCTGCACTCTGCCGCCTCGCGGTTCGGCCTGATCGACACACTCATGTGGCGATGTTGTGCTGCGCACTACGGTACGACCCAGATGAACTGGTCTGCCCGCACATGTTCGTGAACGGGCAGGTGAGGAACAGGACCGACACCCGTTGCCGAGGGGCTACTATGCAACTCGTTCGCGTTTGTGGCAACGTGCGTGCCTACCGGGCAACTGTGCCCAGATAAGTAATATAATCTCTTAAGGCATCTTCAACGATGACCTGCAAATTTCCTCCCACATCCGTCCATGGGCGGGGGGGGGGGGGGGGGGGTCAGTCCACGGACACGAATGCGGGAGGACATCATCCAACCGTAGCTTGTATATGTCCAGCAGCAAATTCAAATTTAAATGTACGTTGATCCACACAACGTGTCGGATGCATCCACGATCACAACCAAAGAAAGGTAAATATGCTTAGTTTTTACATGTCCAAATTCAAAAGAACATCAATCCCGCAGTCCGTGCATTTCTTCCCTGTCGGACCGGCCATCCCAGCAAGCTCCTCCCCGATCAAGTAGGTGTCGTCGCCGCAACATAGGCAACCTCCGTGTCAGCGTCCGCCTCCGGCTCCGCCGCCGCGAACTCATCTTTCTGCCGCTCCAACATCTGGTAGCGGACGGATTGCATGATAATTCTAGGTCGGCATTCAAAGAGTTAATATTCAAGGTCAACATCTTGGTGTCCTCCGCATTCGCGGCGATCTTCACCCTCTTTTCCTCGAGCGCCGCCTTCCTCTGTTCGATCATGGTCCTCCTCTCTTCAAGCTTGATGTTCTTCTCCGTCGCCTCCATCAACTATTTGGACCTCTCCGCCTTCCTCTCCTATTGATGTCTGAGCGCCTCATGCATGCCTCCTCCTTCTTTGCCAAGGTCTCCTCGAACGTCTCTGTCAGCTTGGCCGCCGCACCTTCTCGCTTCGCCCTCTCCTCCTCCCACTTCTTGCCCCGTAAATTTCTTCTAACCTTCTTCGACGGTTCTTGGGCTGGGTCGGTAGGGTCACAGTTTCTTCCTCATTGGCTTGGGAGGCAGTCTTGGCAATGAAAAGGTCCCACTTCGGTTGCCCATTCAACTTCAACCAACAATGCATGACGGTGAAGGACTTCTTCTCCAACTTCTTATACACCACACAAGAACGAGTAGGCTACAAAGTGAAACAATGCATATTCATCTAGTGAGCAACAAAACAATACATGTTTGGCTAGTGATTGACAAAACTAAAGCATATCCGGCTAGTGATCAACTTACTTGCTCAGTGATTTGTGCACCCATAGGCCACGGTGCGATGAGATGCCTCAAGTGCCCGCAATACTTGGAGACGGCCTCTTGGATGGTGTACCATCAATGATTGAGGGACTTCCACTCACGGTTACGGATCAATGCGTCGGAGTAGGGCGTGAAATGCTTGTGCTCATGGAACCATATGTGAATGTTCCTCCAAAAGGTTGTGCCCTTTTGCTCCGTGTCATGGACAGGATCGAGGCTAGTGGCCAACCATGGATTGCACAGCAGCTCGTCCTCCCGCATGTTGAAGCTTTCTCATCTACCCTTCTTCTTCGGATCGCCGGCTGTATCATCCGGATCATCATCGCCGTCCTCCTCCTCCCTCTCTGTCATGGAATTGTCACGGCAGATGTCCTAGCGAAAGGATTTAGTCCTGGATCCATCGCAACTAGGAAGCTTAAAGGGGTTATTGGGACAAAGGACATGAGAGGTTTATACTGGTTCGGACCCTTGCGGTGAAGGTAAAGCCTAGTCCAGTTGATGTGGTATTGCTAGGTTTCGATGACCAAGGAGCGAAATACGCTAGCTTGGCTCTTGATTTGTTGTTTCTTTCCCTAAGACGCCGCCGGGTCGTCCCCTTATATACCCGGGTTGACGCCCTGCGGCCTATAGAATCTCGGCCGGGTCATACAACGTGTCTGGCTCGATGACATCTCTTACATGCCTTACTTTACAAGTCTTATTTATACATGGTGGTTTATACTTACGGGCCTTAAGCCACCTCTGGGCTTGGGACTATTATAAGCCTAATCGTAAACCATCATCTTGTATACTCTTGGGCTTTATTCTTTTGAACCGCCATTGTAGTTGACCCGGCCCCTCCTGGGCGGGTCATTCCTGGTAGTCATATCCTCAACATTAGGCCCCAGGTTGATTTGAACTTTGTTCATGTCAACCTTCAACACTTAGAAAAAATCCATCCACCACTGCTGTGAAAACCTTGTAACCCGCCATGACGTCACCTCCGGAATTTTTGGAATCCCGCCACGACGTCATCTCAACGGATCTTTATCTTAATGTCTTTCCGAAAATCGAGGCGTCCATCTAGCTGGATAGCTTTCATTTGCCTTCCTCGTTTTTCGTGCCTGCCTGTTCGCCTATCTCCTTATAAATAGGCACGGCTGGTCTTCCTCCTTCTTCTTCCTTCTCTCGCAACCCCTCTGTCGCTCGAACTCCGCCGCCGCCGCAGCGCTCACCGTCGTCCTCAACCTTGGCCGCGACATCACCTTGAGCTTGTCCAGAGAACGGCGGCGACCCTCCGCAGTAGATTTGCGTCCATAAGTTTTTACCTTTCCGCACCTTAGATCCACATTAGGCTTTGCAACTTCGTTTGTGTTCTTCACTGTTCATCATGGATTCTTCGTAGTGTCTCCACCACATCCTCTTTTGATCCAAAAGAAGCATGGAACTCTTGCAGTAGTTGTTTCGCATCCATTTTGGATGCTAGTAGATCCCCTTTTATTGCACAAAGGCCTCCTTAGAACTGATGAACTCCTCTGCACTAGTTTTTTAGGTCTAGATTTATTTTCCTTTTTTGAACAATCTTGATCCAAAATAGCAGCAACATCCTGTGAAACTTGTTTATCTCAGTACTTAGCCAATTTTTTGTTGTTGGCCTCCTTTGAATATCTTTAGTCATGGCGGCTTATCATGCCGGCTCATTTTTCCTTCATATATCATTAGCCCTTATTTAAGCTGCCATTACGCATCTGTATTGCAACCATTTACTTGTGATTCCACCATTTAATTTAAGCCTACAAATTACTTCCTTTTTAGCTTGTCTTCTCACCATGCCGCCAAAGACGACGACAGTTTGCAATTGGGTCCCTTCCATAGTCATGGACGCCACTCTGAAGGATTTCATTACCATTGTATTTTTACCGGAGAAGAACATTATGTCTTACCGCACTCCTGACCCTGCCGAAGAAAGACCTCAGCCCAAGGACGGTGAAGTCATCGTTTTTACTGATCATATGAACCGGGGTTTTTCACCACCTGGCTCAAAATTCTTCAGAGATGTTCTGCATTTCTTCAAGCTTCATCCTCAAGACCTTGGACCCAATTCCATATCAAACATCTGCTATTTTCAAGTTCTCTGTGAGGTTTATCTTCAAGAAGAACCTACTATTGAACTCTTCAGAGAGTATTTTTATTTGAACCTCCAGAATGAATACACCAACGGCCCCAGCCTGGAACTTGGTGGAATTTCGATTCAGCGCCAACAGGGTGCCGTCTTTCCCTTAGTAGTCTTACCAAGCCATCCCAAGGATTGGAACCAAACTTGGTTTTATTACAAAGACACGTCACCAGCTGATGAAAACCCAATGTCGGGTTATCGCACGGAGCGTCTTGACTCTAAGTTTCTACTCCCTGACAAGCTTACTGCCGCTGAACGTAAGAAGCTCCTCCCAAGCATCAAAAGGATTCAAGCCTTGTTGGGGAACGGCTTAACTGGAGTTGACTTAATCCGTTGTTGGATCGCATGGCGGGTCATCCCTCTGAGCCGCCACTCTGACTTGATGTATAACTATGTCGGAGGACCAGATGACCCTCTGCGTCATAGTTCGGTACAACTGACTGAAGAGGCCATTGTTGAAATGTCAACCACCCTCGGAAACAGTAAATACGAGGACTGATGTAAAGTTCAATTGAATCCTTTCTGCAAACTTAACCCGGCACCAGAGGTAAACCCCCTTGACCCCCTTTTTCCCTCAGTAGTTAAGTATTTGCATGACTTTTAACTTGTTATTTACCTACAGGCCAAATCTGACTTTTGGAAGGCCAAATATGATCATGAAGCTGCCAAGAAGGCTAGAGCTGCCGCCATAGCCACCAAGAAGACAACCCGAAAATCCAAGAAGAAAAGAACTGCTTCTGATATGTTCAAGCTGGATGATGATGTTTCTGAGTGGGAGGTAGCCCTTGACTCTCTTGGCCTGGTTTTTAACAACCTTATTGACACTGGATATTGCCAGGACGACACGGGGGCCAGCCAGGCAGTAGAAGAAGAGGTAACTATTTCCTTCGACTTGGAACCTTTGCCAAGACAGAAACCTCGACTAGTAACCCGTAAAGTAAGGTTTTCACACCCTTTGGCTTATTTGGATCCTCATTTTCTTTTGAAAAAACAGCAACATGAGAGCCGCCGTCAGGCCCGGACCAGTGAAGATAATGAACTGCCCTCTGGCTTACCGAAAACTCCTCGGAAATGCCATAATGAGGTTTCTTTCACCTTTGACTTTTGCTTTTGTCAATGAATCTATTTCCTTGCTCTTTTAACTGTGTGTCACTTTTGCAGGAGATTTCTCATTCTTCTGGCGATTCTTCATAGACTCAACTTCCGGCTTTCAAGACTGCCCCTGGGTAAAGAAAATTATCTTTCTTCTGCATCTTTAAGTCTGTATCATTATACTGACTTATGAAATTCTTCTTAGCGGTCAAGCAAAGCCCAAGAAAGCCAGGGTGACTAAGCCAGCGGAAGACCCGAAAACCGCTGAACCGGCAATACCAGCTCCTGCTCCTGAACAATGTGAAGCACCAAAAGACCCTGTTGTCAACGTTCAATCAGACCTTCCTGAGCCGTCAGTTGATGAGACCATTCTCAATCCATCTACCGTCGGGCCGTCCAGCTTAGCTAACCCGCCGGCGACTTCTGATAATGACGTTCTAATCACTGGTAGTAGATTCGTTGAGCCGGGCAATCCAATTGTACTGGCCAGGCACTCTGCCAAGCAAGAGGCTTTGGAAAGGCAGAAAGTGCGGTTTGACGTCTCTCATTATGCTCACCTGAGTATTAGTGACGTGCTATCTGGATACCTCAGTCATGTGCATTCCAGCCGTGACTCTGAAATTGAGATGGTCAAACAGCTGCAACTGAAATATGACGTATGCTCTCTGGCTTTCATTAGTTTACATATGTTCTGCCAGCCCCCAAGTCTCCGGATTATGATGAACCTGAATGATCTATAGACTTGTGATATAGGTTGATGCTCTGTCTTAGATTTTTCCCTAAGTCTAGTGGATTAGCATAAATTTCACCTGTAGTCCCCAAGGACCGGCTTAATTCATCATGAATGAGCCGGTACTTGAATTCATAACTGTCTTGAATCAGTCCAAACAAATATTGTTATCCGGCTCAAGAAAAAATTTCTTAATATCATGCATTAGCCCCCAAGTGCCAAGCGTTGTTACTTGTAAAACACTTGGGACTTTAATCATAGAAGAGCCATTTTTGCATTTTAAAAATTGCTTTGGCAGACATTAGCCCCCAAGTGCCGAGTGGTGTTGCGTTACAAAGCACTTGGGACTTTAATCAGTATGACCTTTATTGAAATAAATTTTTAACACACCTGTGCATGTCTGTAGACCGCCATAACTGAATTGGGTTCTCAATTGACTGATGCAAAGACCCGGCTGGCGGCTCAAGAGACTGAGATAAAGAATGCTGACTCCAAACTCCAGTTGAGCCTCTCTAAAGCAGAGAAACTGAAGACCAGTTTTGATGTGGAGAAATCCTGGGCCGATGAAAAAACCTTGCCCATACAGCGTGCTGAGACAGCCGAGGCGGCTCTCAAGGAGGTTACCACAGAGCTCACTGGTTTAAAAAACCGTGTGTCTCAGATGGTCTCTGCAATTTTTGGTGAGTCATTGTATTATTTACTTAAACTCTATTTTTGCCAAAAATATAAGCCGCATGCTTAACCTTTTAAAATACTCATAGGTCCACGGAGCAGCAATCTGAGCCAAAACAGCTTAACAAAACTCAAGGCGGTTTACACCCTAGTGGAACAACTGTACACTGGAGCTCAACGGGCGCTTGCCATTATCTCCCCAGCCAACCAAGGACCAAACCTCTTGAGTGATGTTTTGAAGAAGTTATCTATCTTACCCGCCAGATTTCAAGAGGTCAAGCGGTCTTGTGCAAGAGCCGGAGCCCTAACTGCTCTAAGCCACTCCAAAGCCTGGGTGCCGGAGCTAGACCCGGCGGACGTAGCCAAGGGGTATCCCAGCCTTAAGGAAGACGGGACTCCATTTGATCAAGATGATTTTGCTGCTTGTGTGAGGGGAGTTCGTCCTCAGGCTACCATCCTTGGCGACGAGACCAATATTGATAAGTATCAGCTGGGTTTTGACGTTGAAAATAAAAAGATGGAGACTCCTTCCTATAAAGTGACAGATCTCATCCCGCCGGTTCGCCAACACACCTTTGCCCAGAAATTGACCCGTCTGGTCTAATTAATGATGAAGCTGAGTTCGTTGCTCTTCATCGCTTTGATTGGTCCAAGCCCAATTTCCAACCAGTGGAGAAAGATCAACCGGCACGGGAGGAGGAGTAACCGTCCAAATAATCTGGCTAAGGTTCAATGAACCGGCCTTAGCTTAACATCTGCTTAGGAGAAAAAACAATTTTAACCTTTTGGGCTCCCGGCGCCTTGTAATAGCCTAGCTTAAAACTGCAGGTTCTGCCTATGCCGTCGTGCATATCATACTGCGTACGACATTTTATCCGTCATGTCAATATATGCTTTATATCCTTTATCACATCTGTAGTGTTTAAATCTGTTCCTGTATGTAAAAGATGAGAAATTGTCCTGTCGGTTTGTCGCTGGACGGGTCAAAACACCCAATACATAACTATGAAATTACCATAACGGAATAATTAGGCCCAGATGTAAAGATAAATAAGGCTGGAAAGCCTTTGATTAAAGAAAACACAGATAAGTCTGTTTATGAACGACAATATCATACCTGTGTTCTTTGATTCCGGACTGCCGGCTTACGTGACCCGAACAGTAAGGGTGACAACCCAATCTTTTTAGAAGTCAATACTTCCATATGTCTGATGACTGTCATACATTGGCAACTTATTGTCAAAGAACCAAGCCGGTTTAAATTGAAACCATACTTACAGTTAGATTCTAGATAACAAAAACTAGTAAAACAAAAGAATCTCCTTCAAACAATGTGAATCAAGCATCAAGAAAAATTTGGAGGTTTCTGATTCGGATACGATCAGTAAACCGGACCAAAGGGGTTAAACTAGGATTTGAATACGATCATGCAGCCCCAAGTGGCTTTGGCATTGCGCCGATCAAGAGGGTACCGACAGCTATGTTCTCTTTGGTTCGAATACGACCTATGTTTGAACAGGAAGCCCCCAAATGACCTTGAGAGGTTTTTAACGACCCTGATTTGAATACGATCCAAGTCGGACCCAAAAGGGGTTAAGCTATGATTTGGATACGATCAAGAAGCCCCATAGTGAGTTTGGCTTTGCGCCGATCAAGAGTGTTACAACAGCTATATTCTCTTTGGTTCGAATACGACCTATGTTTGAACAGGAAGCCCCTAGTGACCATGAGGTTTTAACGGCTAGATTCAAATACGATCATGAGCCGGACCAAGAGGATTAAGCTAGATTCGAATATGATCAGCCTCCAATTGGTCGTCTTATACTTAAGATAACAAAGACATGTGATCATTAAGGAAAAATGACAAAGGTCCTGCTTTATTATTTATCATAATATATACAACGTCAAAGTATGTACATTATGAGAGCCGATGGCTCAAGTGTAGTAAGGACGAAGATGAGCAATATTCCACCGTCGGCGGGTCTCCTCCTCCGACTTACGTGAGTCTTTATGCTCTCGAACATCGATAAGGTAGTATGACCAGTTATTCAAGTTCTTGCTGACCACAAAGGGTCCTTCCCAAGATGGGGATAGCTTGTGCTCATCAGACTGATCCTGGATGAGCCGGAGCACTAGGTCACCTTCTTGAAAGGTTCTTGACTTAACCCGGCGACTGTGGTAACGGGGCAGGTCATGTTGGTAAATCGCTGAGCGGGTTGCCGTTAAGTCACGCCCTTCATCCAATAAGTCAAGTGCATCCTGACGGGCTTGTTCGTTATCAGCTTCAACGTAAGCCGCCACACGGGACGAGTCATGATGGATGTCACTAGGCAGAACTGCCTCTGCTCCATAAACCATGAAGAAAGGTGTATAACCCGTAGATCTGTTAGGGGTAGTATTGATGCTCCATAGTACTGAGGGTAACTCTTCTACCCAACAAACCGGCGTCCGTTGTAAAGGAACCATAAGCGGGGGCTTGAGACCTTTTAAGATTTCCTGATTTGCTCTCTCGGCTTGACCATTGGATTGGGGGTGAGCTACTGACGAAACATCAAGCCGGATATGCTCATGTTGACAAAATTCCTCCATAGCACCTTTGGACAGATTAGTACTATTGTCTGTTATAATGCTGTGTGGAAAACCAAAACGAAAGATCACCTTTTTCATGAACTGAACCGTTGTGGCTACATCGCACTTACTAACCGGATCTACCTCAACCCATTTTGTGAATTTGTCAACGGCCACCAAAAGATGTGTTTTTTATCTTTGGATCTTTTGAAAGGTCCAACCATATCGATCCCCCAAACTGCAAACGGCCAAGTAATTGGAATTATCCGCAATTCTTGAGCCGGCATGTGCGCCCGTCGTGCAAATTTCTGACAATCGTCACACCTACTAACCAAATCCTCCGCATCAGCGTGAGCCGTCAGCCAGAAAAAATCATGACAAAAGGCCTTGGCTACAAGAGATTTTGACCCGGCATGATGGCCACAATCTCCTTCATGGATCTCACGAAGAATTTCTTGACCTTCTTCAGGAGAAACACAACGTTCAAACGCTCCAGTGACACTGCGATGATACAACTCACCATTGGAAATTGTCATTGACTTAGACCACCGGATTATCTGTCTAGCCAAGGTCTCATCCTCCGGCAACTCACCCCGGGTCATATAAGCCAAATACAGCACTGTCCAATCTGGGATGACATGAAGAGCCAAGTCCTCCTCTATAGGCAACTTGACAAAAGGGTTATGAAGAACATCTAAAAAGTGTTAGGCGGCACTGGCTTACGCTGACATCCCAACTGGCTTAAAGCATCGGCCGCTTCATTCTTTCTGTGATCAATGTGCTCCACTTGATAACCCTTGAAGTGTCCAGCAACAGCGTCAACCTCACGGCGATAAGCCGCCATGAGAGGGTCCTTGGAATCCCACTTGCCTGATACCTGCCGAGCCACCAAATCTGAGTCGCCAAGGCACCGTACCCGACTTAAACTCATTTCTTTAGCCATTGGAAGACCATGGAGTAAGGCCTCGTACTCAGCTGCGTTGTTAGTACAAGGAAACATCAACCGCAACACATAACAAAATTTGTCACCTCGAGGAGAAGTTAAAATGACTTCAGCCCCCGAGCCTTCCAATTGTCTGGACACATCAAAATGAATCGTCCAATATGTGTTGTCTGGCTTCTCTTCAGGTATCTGCAACTCCATCCAGTCATTAATGAAGTCCACCAATGCTTGACATTTAATGGCAGTACGTGGTACATACTTTAAACCATGAAACCCAAGTTCAATGGCCTACTTGGCGACTTGTCCTGTGGCTTCTCTATTTTGAATAATATCTCCTAAAGGAGCAGAGCTAACCACAGTGATAGGATGACCCTGAAAGTAATGCTTAATCTTCCAGCTTGCCATGAACACCCCATAAGCAAGCTTCTGCCAATGTGGATATCTCTTCTTGGACGCAATGAGCACCTCCCTGACGTAATAAACCGGCCATTAAACCGGATGTTCCTTGCCAGCCTCCTTGTGTTCTACAACAATGGCCACACTGATAGCACGTGTGTTAGCAGCCACATATAAGAACAGTGGCTCCTTCTCAACGAGAGTAGCAAGAACCAGCGGCTCGGCGAGCTATCTTTTCAGATTTTCAAAGGCAGAGTTAGCAGCATCACTCCAGGCAAAATTATCCGTCTTCTTCATCATTTGATACAACGGCATAGCCTTCTCACCTAACCGGCTTATGAACCGGCTTAAAGCTGCGACACGACCCGCCAGCCGTTGAACGTCATTGATGCACGCCAGCTTAGCCAAAGACGTAATTGTTGGGGAACGTTGCAGAAAATTAGAAGTTTTCCTACGGTTTCACCAAGATCCATCTATGAGTTCATCTAAGCAACGAGTCTAGGGAGAGAGTTTGCATCTACATACCACTTGTAGATCGCGTGCGGAAGCTTGCAAGGTGATGATGTAGTCGTACTCGACGTGATCCAAATCACCGATGACCAGCGCCAAACGGACGGCACCTCCGCGTTCAACACACGTACGGAACAGCCACGTCTCCTCCTTCTTGATCCAGCAAGGAAGGGAGGAGAGGTTGAGGGAGATGGCACCAGCAGCAGCACGACAGCGTGGTGTTGATGGAGCTGCAGTACTCCGGCAGAGCTTCGCTAAGCACTATGGAGGTGGAGGAGGTGTTGGGGAGGGAGAAGGAGGCAACCAAAGGCCAGGGCGTTCCGGTATGAAGTCCCTCCTCTCCCCCACTATATATAGGGGTGCCAAGGGGGGGTGGCCGGCCCTAGGAGATCCAATCTCCTAGGGGGTGCGGCGGCCAAGGGGGGTTTTCCCTCCCCCCAAGGCACCTAGGAGGTGCCTTACCCTCCTAGGACTCTTGCCCCCTTAAACCCTAGGCGCATGGGCCAATGTGGGGCTGGTGCCCTTGGCCCATTAGGCCAAGGCACACCCCCCCCTACAGCCCATGTGGCCCCCCGGGACAGGTGGACCCACCCGGTGGACCCCCGGGACCCTTCCGGTGGTCCCGGTACAATACCGATAACCCCGAAACTTGTCCCGATGCCCGAAACAGGACTTCCCATATATAAATCTTTACCTCCGGACCATTCCGGAACTCCTCGTGACGTCCGGGATCTCATCCGGGACTCCGAACAACATTCGGGTTACTGCATATACATATCCCTATAACCCTAGCGTAACTGAACCTTAAGTGTGTAGACCCTACGGGTTCGGGAGACATGCAGACATGACCAAGACTCTCTCAGTCAATAACCATCAGCGGGATCTGGATACCCATGATGGCTCCCACATGCTCCTCGATGTTGTCATCGGATGAACCACTATGTCAAGGATTCGATCAAACCCTGTATGCAATTCCCTTTGTCAATCGGTACGTTACTTGCCCGAGACTCGATCGTCGGTATCCCAATACCTTGTTCAGTCTCGTTTCTGGCAAGTCACTTTACTCGTACCGTAATGCATGATCCCGTGTCCAACACCTTGGTCACATTGAGCTCAATATGATGATGCATTACCGAGTGGGCCCAGAGATACCTCTCCGTCATACGGAGTGACAAATCCCAGTCTCGATCCGTGTCAACCCAACAGCTACTTTCGGAGATACCTGTAATGCACCTTTATAGTCACCCAGTTACGTTGTGACGTTTGATACACCCAAGGCACTCTTACGGTATCCAGGAGTTACACGATCTCATGGTCGAAGGAAGAGATACTTGACACTTGCAAAGCTCTAGCAAAACGAACTACACGATCTTTTATGCTATGCTTAGGATTGGGTCTTGTCCATCACATCATTCTCCTAATGATGTGATCCCGTTATCAACGACATCCAATGTCCATAGTCAGGAAACCATGACTATCTGTTGATCACAACGAGCTGGTCAACTAGAGGCTTACCAGGGACATAGTGTGGTCTAAGTATTCACACGTGTATTACGATTTCCGGATAACACAGTTATAGCATGAATACAAGACAATTATCATGAACAATGAAATATAATAATACTTTTATTATTGCCTCTAGGGCATATTTCCAACAGTCTCCCACTTGCACTAGAGTCACTAATCTAGTTACATTGTGATGAATCGAACACCCATAGAGTTCTGGTGTTGATCATGTTTTGCATGCGAGAGAGGTTTAGTCAGCGGATCTGCGACATTCAGATCCGTGTGTACTTTGCAAATCTCTATGTCTCCATCTTGAACATTTTCACGGATGGAGTTGAAACGACGCTTGATGTGCCTGGTCTTCTTGTGAAACCTGGGCTCCTTTGCGAGGGCAATAGCTCCAGTGTTGTCACAGAAGAGTTTGATCGGCCCCGACGCATTGGGTATGACTCCTAGGTCGGTGATGAACTCCTTCACCCAAATCGCTTCATGTGCTGCCTCCGAGGCTGCCATGTACTCCGCTTCACACGTAGATCCCGCCACGACGCTCTGCTTGCAGCTGCACCAGCTTACTGCTCCACCATTCAACATATACACGTATCCGGTTTGTGACTTAGAGTCATCCAGATCTGAGTCGAAGCTAGCGTCGACATAACCCTTTACGACGAGCTCTTCGTCTCCTCCATAAACGAGAAACATGTCCTTTGTCCTTTTCAGGTACTTCAGGATATTCTTGACCGCTGTCCAGTGTTCCTTGCTGGGATTACTTTGGTATCTTGCTACCAAACTTACGGCAAGGTTTACATCGGGTCTGGTACACAGCATGGCATACATAATAGATCCTATGGCTGAAGCATAGGGGATGACACTCATCTCTTCTTTATCTTTTGCCGTGGTCGGTGACTGAGCTGAGCTCAGTCTCATACCTTGTAACATAGGCAAGAACCCCTTCTTGGACTAATCCATTCTGAATCTCTTCAAAATCTTATCAAGGTATGTGCTTTGTGAAAGACCTATGAGGCGTCTCGATCTATCTCTATAGATCTTGATGCCTAATATATAAGCAGCTTCTCCAAGGTCCTTCATTGAAAAACACTTATTCAAGTAGGCCTTAATGCTGTCCAGAAATTATATATTATTTCCCATCAAGAGTATGTCATCTACATATAATATGAGAAATGCTACAGAGCTCCCACTCACTTTCTTGTAAACGCAGGCTTCTCCATAAGTCTGCATAAACCCAAACGCTTTGATCATCTCATCAAAGCGAATGTTCCAACTCCGAGATGCTTGCACCAGTCAATAAATGGATCGCTGGACCTTGCATACTTTGTTAGCGTTCCGAGGATCGACAAAACCTTCCGGCTGCATCATATACAGTTCTTCCTTAAGATGCCCGTTAAGGAATGTTGTTTTGACGTCCATCTGCCATATCTCATAATCATAGTATGCGGCAATTGCTAACATGATTCGGACGGACTTTAGCTTCGCTACGGGAGAGAATGTCTCGTCGTAGTCAATCCCTTGAACCTGTCGATAACCCTTAGCGACAAGTCGAGCTTTATAGATGGTAACATTACCATCCGCGTCCGTCTTCTTCTTAAAGATCCATTTGTTTTCTATCGCTCGCCGATCATCGGGCAAGTCTGTCAAAGTCCATACTTTGTTTTCATACATGGATTCTATCTCGGATTTCATGGCTTCAAGCCATTTGTTGGAATCCGGGCCCGCCATTGCTTCTTCATAGTTCGAAGGTTCATTGTTGTCTAACAACATGATTTCCAGGACAGGGTTGCCGTACCACTCTGGTGCGGAACGTGTCCTTGTGGACCTACGAAGTTCAGCAGTAACTTGATCCGAAGTACCTTGATCATTATCATGGTTTTCCTCTTCAGTTGGTGTGGGCATCACAGGAACGGTTTCCTGTGCTACGTCACTATCCCGCTCAAGAGGTAGTACTTCATCGAGTTCTACTTTCCTCCCACTTACTTCTTTCGAGAGAAACTCTTTTTCCAGAAAGCATCCGTTCTTGGCAACAAAGATCTTGCCTTCGGATCTTAAGTAGAAGGTATACCCTACAGTTTCCTTAGGGTATCCTATGAATACGCATTTTTCCGACTTGGGTTCGAGCTTTTCAGGTTGAAGTTTCTTGACATAAGCTTCGCATCCCCAAACTTTTAGAAACGACAGCTTAGGTTTCTTTCCAAACCATAATTCATACGGTGTCGTCTCAACGGATTTAGACGGTGCCCTATTTAAAGTGAATGTAGCTATCTCTAGAGCGTATCCCCAAAATGATAGCGGTAAATCGGTAAGAGACATCATAGACCGCACCATATCCAATAGAGTGCGATTACGACGTTCGGACACACCGTTTCACTGAGGTGTTCCAGGCGGCGTGAGCTGTGAAACGATTCCACATTTCTTTAAGTGTGTACCAAATTCGTGACTTAAGTATTCTCCTCCACGATCTGATCGTAAGAATTTTATCTTTCGGTCACGTTGATTCTCCACCTCATTCTGAAATTCCTTGAACTTTTCAAAGGTCTCAGACTTGTGTTTCATTAAGTAGACATACCCATATCTACTCAAGTCATCTGTGAGAGTGAGAACATAACGATATCCTCCGCGAGCCTCAACGCTCATTGGACCGCACACATCGGTATGTATGATTTCCAACAAGTTGGTTGCTCGCTCCATTGTTCCGGAGAACGGAGTCTTGGTCATTTTACCTAAGAGGCATGGTTTGCACGTGTCAAACGATTCATAATCAAGAGACTCTAAAAGTCCATCGGCATGGAGCTTCTTCATGCGCTTGACACCAATGTGACCAAGGCGGCAGTGCCACAAGTATGTGGGACTATCGTTATCAACTTTAAATCTTTTGGCATCTACACTATGAACATGTGTAATATTACGCTCGAGATTCATTAAGAATAAACCATTGACCATCGGAGCATGACCATAAAACATATCTCTCATATAAATCGAACAACCATTATTCTCAGACTTAAATGAGTAGCCATCTCGTATTAAACGAGATCCAGATACAATGTTCATGCTCAAACTTGGCACTAAATAACAATTATTAAGGTTCAAAACTAATCCCGTAGGTAAATGTAGAGGCAGCGTGCCGACGGCGATCACATCGACTCTAGAACCATTCCCGACGCACATCATCACCTCGTCCTTCGCCAGTCTCCGTTTATTCCGCAGCTCCTGCTGTGAGTTACAAATATGAGCAACGGCACCGGTATCAAATACCCAGGAGTTACTACGAGTACTGGTAAGGTACACATCAATCACATGTATATCAAATATACCTTTGGTGTTGCCGGCCTTCTTATCCGCTAAGTATTTGGGGCAGTTCCGCTTCCAGTGACCCTTCCCCTTGCAATAAAAGCACTCAGTCTCAGGCTTGGGTCCATTCTTTGACTTCTTCCCGGTAACTGGCTTACCAGGCGCGGCAACATCTTTGCCGTCCTTCTTGAAGTTCTTCTTACCCTTGCCCTTCTTGAACTTAGTGGTCTTATTGACCATCAACACTTGATGTTCTTTCTTGATTTCAGCCTCTGCTGACTTCAGCATCGAGAACACTTCAGGAATGGTCTTTTCCATTCCCTGCATGTTGTAGTTCATCACAAAGCTCTTGTAGCTTGGTGGGAGCGACTGGAGGATTCTGTCAATGACCGCCTCATCTGGGAGGTTAATGTTCAGCTGGGTCATACGGTTGTGCAACCCAGACATCTTCATGATGTGCTCACTGACAGAACTGTTCTCCTCCATCTTACAACTGTAGAACTTGTCGGAGACATCATATCTCTCGACCCGGGCATGAGCTTGAAAAACTAGTTTCAGCTCTTCGAACATCTCATATGCTCCGTGATGCTCAAAACGCTTTTGGAGCCCCAATTCTAAGCTGTAAAGCATGCCGCACTGAACGAGGGAGTAATCATCAGCGCGAGACTGCCAAGCATTCATAATGTCTTGGTTCTCTGGGACGGGAGCGTCACCTAGCGGTCCTTCTAGGACATATTGTTTCCTGGCAGCTATGAGGATGATCCTCAGGTTCCGGACCCAGTCCGTATAGTTGCTGCCATCATCTTTCAGCTTGGTTTTCTCTAGGAACGCGTTGAAGTTCATGTTGACATTAGCGTTGGCCATTGATCTACAAGACATATTTGCAAAGGTTTTAGACTAAGTTCATGATAATAAAGTTCTAATCAAATTATGAACTCCCACTTAGATTAGACATCCCTTTAGTCATCTAAGTGTTACACGATCCGAGTCGACTAGCCCGTGTCCGATCATCACGTGAGACGGACTAGTCATCGTCGGTGAACATTTTCATGTTGATCGTATCTTCCATACGACTCGTGTTCGACCTTTCGGTCTCCGTGTTCCGAGGCCATGTCTGCACATGCTAGGCTCGTCAAGTTAACCCTAAGTGTTTTCGCTGTGTAAAACTATCTTACACCCGTTGTATGTGAACATAAGAATCCATCACACCCGATCATCACGTGGTGCTTAGAAACGACGAACTGTAGCAATGGTGCCCAGTTAGGGGAGAACACTTCTTGAAATTTTATAAGAGATCATCTTATTTACTACCGTCGTCCTAAGTAAACAAGATGCATAATACATAATAAACATCACATGCAATTATATAGTTGTGACATGATATGGCCAATATCATATAGCTCCATTGATCTTCATCTTCGGGGCTCCATGATCATCTTGTCACCGGCTTGACACCATGATCTCCATCATCATGATCTCCATCATCGTGTCTTCATGAAGTTGTCACGCCAACGACTACTTCTACTTCTATGACTAACGTTTAGCAATAAAGTAAAGTAGTTTACATGACGTTATTCAATGACACGCAGGTCATACAAAAAAATAATGACAACTCCTATGGCTCCTGCCGGTTGTCATACTCATCGACATGCAAGTCGTGAATCCTATTACAAAGAACATGATCTCATACATCACAATTCATCATTCATCACAACTTCTGGCCATATCACATCACATGATCAATCGCTGCAAAAACAAGTTAGACGTCCTCTAATTGTTGTTGCATCTTTTACGTGGCTGCAATTGGGTTCTAGCAAGAACGTTTTCTTACCTACGAATCACCACAACGTGATTTTGTCAACTTCTATTTACCCTTCATAAGGGCCCTGTTCATCGATTCCGCTCCAACTAAGGTGGGAGAGACAGACACCCGCCAGCCACCTTATGCAACTTGTGCATGTCAGTCGGTGGAACCGGTCTCACGTAAGTGTACGTGTAAGGTTGGTCCGGGCCGCTTCATCCCACAATACCGTTGAGAAAGAAAAGACTAGTAGAGGCAAGTAAGATGACAAAATCCACGCCCACAACAAAGTTGTGTTCTACTCGTGCAAAGAGAACTACGCATAGACCTAGCTCATGATGCCACTGTTGGGGAACGTTGCAGAAAATTAAAAATTTTCCTACGGTTTCACCAAGATCCATCTATGAGTTCATCTAAGCAACGAGTCTAGGGAGAGAGTTTGCATCTACATACCACTTGTAGATCGCGTGCGGAAGCTTGCAAGGTGATGATGTAGTCGTACTCGACGTGATCCAAATCACCGATGACCAGTGCCAAACGGACGGCACCTCCGCGTTCAACACACGTACGGAACAGCCACGTCTCCTCCTTCTTGATCCAGCAAGGAAGGGAGGAGAGGTTGAGGGAGATGGCACCAGCAGCAGCACGACAGCGTGGTGTTGATGGAGCTGCAGTACTCCGGCAGAGCTTCGCTAAGCACTATGGAGGTGGAGGAGGTGTTGGGGAGGGAGAAGGAGGCAACCAAAGGCCAGGGCGTTCCGGTATGAAGTCCCTCCTCTCCCCCACTATATATAGGGGTGCCAAGGGGGGGTGGCCGGCCCTAGGAGATCCAATCTCCTAGGGGGTGCGGCGGCCAAGGGGGGTTTTCCCTCCCCCCAAGGCACCTAGGAGGTGCCTTACCCTCCTAGGACTCTTGCCCCCTTAAACCCTAGGCGCATGGGACAATGTGGGGCTGGTGCCCTTGGCCCATTAGGCCAAGGCGCACCCCCCCTACAGCCCATGTGGCCCCCCGGGACAGGTGGACCCACCCGGTGGACCCCCGGGACCCTTCCGGTGGTCCCGGTACAATACCGATAACCCCGAAACTTGTCCCGATGCCCGAAACAGGACTTCCCATATATAAATCTTTACCTCCGGACCATTCCGGAACTCCTCGTGACGTCCGGGATCTCATCCGGGACTCCGAACAACATTCGGGTTACTGCATATACATATCCCTATAACCCTAGCGTAACTGAACCTTAAGTGTGTAGACCCTACGGGTTCGGGAGACATGCAGACATGACCAAGACTCTCTCAGTCAATAACCATCAGTGGGATCTGGATACCCATGATGGCTCCCACATGCTCCTCGATGTTGTCATCGGATGAACCACTATGTCGAGGATTCGATCAAACCCTGTATGCAATTCCCTTTGTCAATCGGTACGTTACTTGCCCGAGACTCGATCGTCGGTATCCCAATACCTTGTTCAGTCTCGTTTCTGGCAAGTCACTTTACTCGTACCATAATGCATGATCCCGTGTCCAACACCTTGGTCACATTGAGCTCAATATGATGATGCATTACCGAGTGGGCCCAGAGATACCTCTCCGTCATACGGAGTGACAAATCCCAGTCTCGATCCGTGTCAACCCAACAGCTACTTTCGGAGATACCTGTAATGCACCTTTATAGTCACCCAGTTACGTTGTGACGTTTGATACACCCAAGGCACTCTTACGGTATCCGGGAGTTACACGATCTCATGGTCGAAGGAAGAGATACTTGACACTTGCAAAGCTCTAGCAAAACGAACTACACGATCTTTTATGCTATGCTTAGGATTGGGTCTTGTCCATCACATCATTCTCCTAATGATGTGATCCCGTTATCAACGACATCCAATGTCCATAGTCAGGAAACCATGACTATCTGTTGATCACAACGAGCTGGTCAACTAGAGGCTTACCAGGGACATTGTGTGGTCTAAGTATTCACACGTGTATTACGATTTCCGGATAATACAGTTATAGCATGAATAAAAGACAATTATCATGAACAATGAAATATAATAATACTTTTATTATTGCCTCTAGGGAATATTTCCAACAGTCTCCCACTTGCACTAGAGTCACTAATCTAGTTACATTGTGATGAATCGAACACCCATAGAGTTCTGGTGTTGATCATGTTTTGCACGCGAGAGAGGTTTAGTCAGCGGATCTGCGACATTCAGATCCGTGTGCACTTTGCAAATCTCTATGTCTCCATCTTGAACATTTTCACGGATGGAGTTGAAACGACGCTTGATGTGCCTGGTCTTCTTGTGAAACCTGGGCTCCTTTGCGAGGGCAATAGCTCCAGTGTTGTCACAGAAGAGTTTGATCGGCCCCGACGCATTGGGTATGACTCCTAGGTCGGTGATGAACTCCTTCACCCAAATCGCTTCATGTGCTGCCTCCGAGGCTGCCATGTACTCCGCTTCACACGTAGATCCCGCCACGACGCTCTGCTTGCAGCTGCACCAGCTTACTGCTCCACCATTCAACATATACACGTATCCGGTTTGTGACTTAGAGTCATCCAGATCTGAGTCGAAGCTAGCGTCGACATAACCCTTTACGACGAGCTCTTCGTCTCCTCCATAAACGAGAAACATGTCCTTTGTCCTTTTCAGGTACTTCAGGATATTCTTGACCGCTGTCCAGTGTTCCTTGCTGGGATTACTTTGGTATCTTGCTACCAAACTTACGGCAAGGTTTACATCGGGTCTGGTACACAGCATGGCATACATAATAGATCCTATGGCTGAAGCATAGGGGATGACACTCATCTCTTCTTTATCTTTTGCCGTGGTCGGTGACTGAGCTGAGCTCAGTCTCATACCTTGTAACATAGGCAAGAACCCCTTCTTGGACTAATCCATTCTGAATCTCTTCAAAATCTTATCAAGGTATGTGCTTTGTGAAAGACCTATGAGGCGTCTCGATCTATCTCTATAGATCTTGATGCCTAATATATAAGCAGCTTCTCCAAGGTCCTTCATTGAAAAACACTTATTCAAGTAGGCCTTAATGCTGTCCAGAAATTATATATTATTTCCCATCAAGAGTATGTCATCTACATATAATATGAGAAATGCTACAGAGCTCCCACTCACTTTCTTGTAAACGCAGGCTTCTCCATAAGTCTGCATAAACCCAAACGCTTTGATCATCTCATCAAAGTGAATGTTCCAACTCCGAGATGCTTGCACCAGTCCATAAATGGATCGCTGGACCTTGCATACTTTGTTAGCGTTCCGAGGATCGACAAAACCTTCCGGCTGCATCATATACAGTTCTTCCTTAAGATGCCCGTTAAGGAATGTTGTTTTGACGTCCATCTGCCATATCTCATAATCATAGTATGCGGCAATTGCTAACATGATTCGGACGGACTTTAGCTTCGCTACGGGAGAGAATGTCTCGTCGTAGTCAATCCCTTGAACCTGTCGATAACCCTTAGCGACAAGTCGAGCTTTATAGATGGTAACATTACCATCCGCGTCCGTCTTCTTCTTAAAGATCCATTTGTTTTCTATCGCTCGCCGATCATCGGGCAAGTCTGTCAAAGTCCATACTTTGTTTTCATACATGGATTCTATCTCGGATTTCATGGCTTCAAGCCATTTGTTGGAATCCGGGCCCGCCATTGCTTCTTCATAGTTCGAAGGTTCATTGTTGTCTAACAACATGATTTCCAGGACAGGGTTGCCGTACCACTCTGGTGTGGAACGTGTCCTTGTGGACCTACGAAGTTCAGCAGTAACTTGATCCGAAGTACCTTGATCATTATCATGGTTTTCCTCTTCAGTTGGTGTGGGCATCACAGGAACGGTTTCCTGTGCTGCGTCACTATCCCGCTCAAGAGGTAGTACTTCATCGAGTTCTACTTTCCTCCCACTTACTTCTTTCGAGAGAAACTCTTTTTCCAGAAAGCATCCGTTCTTGGCAACAAAGATCTTGCCTTCGGATCTTAAGTAGAAGGTATACCCTACAGTTTCCTTAGGGTATCCTATGAATACGCATTTTTCCGACTTGGGTTCGAGCTTTTCAGGTTGAAGTTTCTTGACATAAGCTTCGCATCCCCAAACTTTTAGAAACGACAGCTTAGGTTTCTTTCCAAACCATAATTCATACGGTGTCATCTCAACGGATTTAGACAGTGCCCTATTTAAAGTGAATGTAGCTGTCTCTAGAGCGTATCCCCAAAATGATAGCGGTATCCTCACACTCTAAAGCTATCTTCCAGCTTCCATGTACTATGATAGTGCCTTTATAACCCGACATCTTGAGCTGTAGATAAACATAACACGGCCGTACTATGAATTTTGCATAAGTCGGTCGTCCAAACAAGGAGTGATACGGGCTCTTGATTTTGACCACCTCAAAGGTTAATTTCTCAGCCCTGGAATCATGCTCATCTCCAAAAGCTACCTCCAGATCAATCTTACCCACTGGATATGCCGACTTACTAGGCACCACACCATGAAAAATAGTGTTGGACGTCTTAAGACTTTTGTCAGTCAACCCCATGCGACGGAATTGTCTCATAATAGAGGATGTTGATGCTACTGCCTCCGTCCATGAGTACTTTAGTGAATTTATACCCACCAACCTAAGGCGCCACCACCAAAGCTAAATGACCCGGATTGTCAACCCGGGGAGGGTGATCCTCCCTACTCCACAGAATAGGCTGCTCAGACCATCTCAGATAATGAGGTACCGCCGGCTCAACAGCGTTGACCACTCTCTTATGAAGTTTCGGGTCCCTTTTGCATAAACTGGTGGTGAATACGTGATACTGCCCACTGTTCAGCTGCTTTGGGTTACTCTGATACCCGGATTGCTGTTGCTGCTGACTACCTTGGCCAGATTGCTGATTATAGCCGCCTTGATTGCCTTGAGGGCCCTGGCCATGAAAGCCGCCACCGCCTGAATTGTCGCTCGGGCCATGAAAGCCGCCAACACCTGAGCCGCTGCCAGGTCCATGATTAGCGTCAAACATGTTAGAATTTTTGAAAGCCTTCATGATCGTACAGTCTTTCCATAGATGGGTGGCCGGCTTCTCCCGGGTGACGTGTCTTGGACAGGGTTGATTTAGCAACTGCTCGAGGGTGGGACCTGACCCGCCTGACCGAGGAGGTGGCCTCCCTTTACGGCGTTGATTGTTGCCCTGTGCGTTGGTGTTAGCCACAAACTCCAGACTACCGTCACCCTTACCATTATTATTACCTCCTTGATTTGTCGGGTTATGCTGGTGACCTTTGCCGTTGTCGTTCTTCTTTCCCTTCCATGTCTTCTCTTCGTCAGACGCGGGGTCCTTGGTACTATCAGAGTCGGCATATTTGACCAGAGCCGCCATCAGCTGGCTCATGTCATTGCAATCACGCTTGAGCCGCCCCAGCTTCTGTTTCAGAGGTTCAAAACGGCAATTTTTCTCCAACATTAAGACCGGGGAGTCGGCATCCATCTTATCAGATGAATGTATTATTTCCTTCACCCGGCGCACCCAATGGGTCGTGGATTCACCTTCCTCTTGCTTGCAATTAGTCAAGTCCACAATCGACATGGGTTGCTTGCATGTATCTTTGAAGTTCTGAATAAACCGGGATTTTAACTCTGCCCATGAGCCGATGGAATTGGGTGGCAACCCCGTCAACCAAGTGCGAGCTGTTCCATCCAACATCATGGTGAAGTACTTGGCCATTGTTGCGTCACTGACCTCCAATAACTCCATGGCCATCTCGTAACTTTCAATCCATGTCCTGGGTTGTAAGTCAGCTGTGTCATTAGGCACCTTACGAGGCCCCTTAAAATCCTTTGGCAAACGCTCATTACGCAGAGCCGACACCAAGCAAGGGACACCTCCAGTCCTCGTGGTCACACCTGCTTCAACAGAGGTCGTTGGATAAACCGGAAAAGCTTGGTGAGCCGCCTGCTCAGCTTCTTGTTGAACCTCCCGCTCAGCCTCTTGGCGGATCCTATCCTGGTCAACCAAGTTAAGAGCTCCATCACGCGCCGGGTCATGCCTGCGCGGCTGGTTTCGGCGTTGGGCGTTGCTTGACACGGCCACTGAATCCATATGCCTGCTATAACTTGGGCTCTGGCTTGGGCGAGGGGTTGAATGAATCATGTCTCGACTGTAAGAGTATGACTCCTGCTGCGCAAGAGCCGTCTGAAGAAGTTCTCGGACCCTTCACGTTTCAATCGCCGTCGGAGAGTCGCCTTCCATCGGCAGAGCCGCCAAACGTGCCGATGCAGCGATCAGATTCTCCAAAGGGTTAGAAAAATTACACGGTGGTGTTGGTGTATAATGAGGTGGAGCAGTATTCACATGAGGGGGTTCCATAGCCTGCGGTTGAACTGGTGCCCCGGTCCCGGGTGTTGCAATCCGGTTTGCCTCCGGCGGATTCCTGGGACAGGCCCCGGGTGTGTGGAAGAGATTTCTAGGATCGTAAGTCAGGGACAAACGTGACTGAGTCTTCTGGTGCCTTCTGCTCATGACCTCGTTTGATGCATTCAGATTCATTGAGAGCTGGAAAGCCTCTGATTGAAGCTGCTGAGCCCGAGCGTCCAAAGCCGCCGCTCTGCAGCCATCCGGACGTCCTCCGCCGCCAACTTTTCCTTGGCTTGAGCTACCTCCCCATGTAACCGTGCCACCTCGGCATCATGCTGAGCCTTATCCGCCGGTTCGACCAGGCGGTCAACAGGGTGGTCATCCTATCCATGAGATCAACACCTGAGCCAGTGGTCGCGCGGGGTCTCCTGACCCGGCAGCTGCCGACCCGGTGGTTATCGCTGCCGCACCCGTAGAGTTTTGAGCGGGCTGCGTACCAGTCATGAAGACCCCCGCTCTGTTCGGCGGCTCAAAGGGGTCCGGAATACTGCTGCCATCGGAACAGCCCCCAAGCCCGCCATCTTGTAGTTGATACAATGAATCCGTCTCACCTGTGGACGACTCGCTGTCAGAGTGGACGACCGTCTCACCGCCATCCACGGATCCTTCAGAAAGCTCCCCTCCATGGATGCAACCCACGAAGGCACGCCTCACGGCAGGCTGAGTCCGGGCGGGTCTCACGCACTGAGCCGTCTCGATGAGGTTGGTGCAGATGTCCGACTCAGGGCCCGGCTCGCCGATCCGGCCTATGAAGACGTGAATTCTGCCGAAGGGGACCCGTTACCCGTACTCAATTGAGCCGGCGTCGGGGCCCCAACCTGTGTCATCGATGTAGAGCTTGCCGCGACGACTCTTGGTCATCCGGCCCACAGCGTATCCCATGAGTCCTTCGAAGCTGCCCTTCAAGAACTCAAATCCACCGTGCGCTGGCCCCACGGTGGGCACCAACCGTCGTGGAATTGTCACGGCAGATGTCCTAGCGAAAGGACTTAGTCGTGGAGACATCGCAACTAGGAAGCTTAAAGGGGTTAATCGGGACAAAGGACATGAGAGGTTTATACTGGTTCGGCCCCTTGCGGTGAAGGTAAAGCCTAATCCAGTTGATGTGGTATTGCTAGGTTTCGATGACCAAGGAGCGAAATACGCTAGCTTGGCTCTTGATTTGTTGTTTCTTACCCTAAGCCGCCGCCGGGTCATCCGCTTATATACACGGGTTGACGCCCTGTGGCCTACAGAGTCCCGGCCGGCTCATACAACATGTCCGGCTCGGTGACATCTCTTACATGCCTTACTTTACAAGTCTTATTTTACATGGCGGTTTATACTTACGGGCCTTAAGCCGCCGCTGGGCTTGGGCCTATTATAAGCCTAATCGTAAACCGTCATCTTGTATACTCTTGGGCTTTATTCTTTTGAACCGCCATTATAGTTAACCCGGCCCCTCCTGGGCGGGTCATTCCTGGTAGTCATATCCTCAACACCCTCCTCCCCCTCCCTTTGGATGTTACTCTCCAGCGGCCCAATGTTGTTGTTGTGTGTCATCGCCGGTCTAGGTGTAGGACTGTTGTGTGGCCGTCTGGGTGTAGGACTGCTGCTGTTGGTAGTTACCGGACTGGGTGGGATCCGAGTCTTCCACCTGCCCGTCCTCATAGCCCCCTCCTCCTCTCTCGCCTCTGTCGTGGATGATATCGAGCATCTCCCTTTCCTCATCGTACGCCGGCTCCCCACTCTCGGCATTGCAGCAAACAACGTGCGGGCACCCATCTGCTCCCCTCCCGCCGTCCTCGGCCAGCGAGCTGTGGCGAATAATACTCGAAGAAGAGTGGTGCCACATTAACATTGATGATGTAAGGAACCGTACAGGCGGGGTTGCGAGCTGCTTGGTGGCGTAGTAGTACGGAGGCTTGTAAGGCTCCGGCCATGGCGCTGTCTATACTGTGGGCGCACATGTCTGGCAGCCTCCGCCACGGCCTCGCCGACCGCCTCGTCCGCCACGCCCATCGCCACCACCGGGCCCACCAGGGGCCAGCCACTTCTTCAGCTTCTCCCCATTTGCGGCCTTCGCTTTGATGCGGCGATTTTGCCGCGTCTCAGAGATGATCTTCCATGTGTTGGCGGCGGAGGGAAGGAGAGGGTGGGAGAAAAGAGCAGAAATTGGGCGAAGAGCGGCGGGGAGTGGAAGAAGAGAGTGGGGGATTTTGGCGCGGAAACAGTGCGGGGTGCTACAAAAGCGCGGGCTCCGCCTTCCTTTTGGGTAGGCCAGGGGGCGGAGAGCGAGGTTTCGCGTGTCCGGACTCCCGCAAACCTTCCCCGTGTTTGTCTCCGGTTTGCGGAAGAAATCGCATTCGAACCGTCCAGCGGACTGATACAGGACCGCGTTGGATGGCTTTCACGGTTCAGACTTCCGGACAGTTGCGGGAGGTTTGCGAGTCGGCGTTGGAGATGCCCTTAGTGAGAGCAATATGGGCTAGGCCACAGATGTCATGCTGAAAGTATAATAAGGCGAAGAAATTTCTGGCGTGAGACAGTGAAAGTAGGTCTTGACTCTTGAATGTCACACTGTGCTAGCAAAAGGCTTATGGGTGTCACAAAAGTGCAAACCAAGCTGAAAATAACCAAATCATGTTATAACAGAGGGCTTATACATCTGATCGGGTCACTTGATTGACTAATGTCACACTGTGCTAGCAAAAGGCCTCTGGGAGTCACAAAAGTGCAAACCAAGGTGAAAATAACCAAATCATGTTACACAAAAGTGCAAACCAAGGTGAAAATAACCAAATCATGTTACAACAGAGGGCTTATACATCTGATCGGGTCACTTGATTGCTACATATTCCCTGGGGGCATCATACTAAGTCTATTAATTTATTTTCCATACAAGCACTCAGATATAACATACACCACCGTTCCTTCATATGCAAGTACACGTTAATAAATCAGAATTATATTAAACAACACAAACATCCTAGGTCATCATCGCCCCCCTGAGAGACCAGAGAATGTGCCGATGCTCGTCGTTAGGTCGGGAAATCCTCTGATTTGCATCATATTGACGTTGTTGATATGTGTGGGTGCCATCTCCGGCAGTGCGGTCTCTCCGTCGAGGTACTCCATGACTTGCTTCATGCTAGGCCTCGCACTGGGCAACGGATGCAAGCACAAAAGCCCTAGCTTCAACACCATGTTGGCCTTGTCCTTGTCATAGTTACCATGAAGCCTTGTGTCCACAGTTTGCAAGAGGGTTCCATTGTGACAATGCTCGCGTACCCAATCCACCAGCATGATGTGTTCGTCTTTGGAGTCTTGCTTAATGGGTCTCTGTCCACATGCTACCTCAAGAAGGAATGTGCCGAAGGCAAAAACATCTGTAAGAGGAGAAGCCTTGCCCGAGCGTAGCAACTCTGGGGCTAGGTAACCCATGGTGCCAACCACATGTGTGGTTTGTAGGTCGGTACCATGATCATATAACCTTGCCAGGCCAAAATCACCGAGCCGTCCATTCATTTCACCATCAAGGAGCACATTGCTTGCTTTTATGTCTCTATGTATGACAACCTTTTCCCATTTCTCGTGTAGATACCACAAGCCACATGCTATCCCATTGATGATCCCAAACCTCTGGGTCCAGTCAAGTGTCGGATTGTCCTCTCCACAATGCAGGTACTTATCAAGACTGCCATTCGGCATGTACTCATACACCAGAATGAGCTCATGTTCACGCCGGCAATAACCAAGCAACTGCACTAGGTAGCGGTGTCGAAGGCGACCAATACTTACGACCTCGGCGATGAACTCCTTCATCCCCTGCCTTGACTCATGGGACACTTTCTTCACGGCTACCTCCAAGTTGGATACCGGGAGTACTCCTTTGTATACTTTCCCAAAGCCTCCTTCGCCTAGGAGGTTCTTGTTCTTGAATCCTTCCGTCGCATGGTACAGGTCCTTGTACGAGAAGCGATGTGGCCCGAACTCCACCTCCCAATCCTCCCGTAGCTCGGCATACCTCCGATGCCTTCGTACGAGAAGGGTGATGGCGGTTCCCACGGCCGCGATGAACACTGCGGTGGCAATCGGAAGGACGATCTGCAAGACTTTAGATCGAACCTCCTGACGACCACGGAACAACTTGGGCAAATTTGTGATGTTGATTGCCGGGGCAGGGCCATCCAGGCCAAAGCTCCAACCAAGCACGGAGTAGAGCGTGCTGAGTGAGCCGGATGCACCCGAGAAGCCAACAAAAGATGGGTCCTCGAGCACATCGGAGAGGTTGGTGGTGGCTGTAAACAATGGCCTGCGAGGTTTGGCAGCGCCGAGGGGAGCCAAGGTCGACACGACCTGTGTGATCTGTGCATCATAATCGACCCACAGTTGCATCGGATCTCCACTATTCAGAGATAAGTTTGTGAAGCTACCAGTCTTGTGATCATAGAAACCAGCCGTGTGGGCTTCAACGGAGATTAGCCCGTTGACGTCGATGCCGACATGGTTGCTGTCTATGTCCTTGAACTCCCCGTTGCCAAAGGTGTCGAGCTCGGCCACGAAGATGCGGTTGTCGGGGCGGCCGTTGGTCGAGGCGTTGAAGAGGCCTAGGAAACTGCCTGGCATGGCGCCGGAGAAGTTCCTGCCGGGGGCGACGAAGAAGGCCATGCCGCCGCTGCTCTCCTTGTCGAACTCGGACTGGACGGCAAACACGAAGGAGAGCGAGAAGGATCGCACCGTGCCGCCGGCGCCGTGACGGAAGCGCAAGGGAGCCCGGTGGAACGCGTAGCCTATGATGTCGGAGCTGTTGGTCAGCTGGAGGAGTCCGCCGGGTTGGACCATGGCGGAGCCGTCGAGGGTGATATCTGCTCCCCGGAAGCCGGAGTAGACGAACGACTGCGCCTGCGCAGTGCAGAGAGCTACATGGTCGGGGCCAAGGGAGAGGATCATGAGGCACAAAGAGTACGCAAGGATGGATCTATGCAGCTTGGTGGCCATGTCTACAGCTAGGCTGCAAATAGGTACGTGGTGGGGAAGTGAGAAAAGTTGTTTGCAGTATTCGGCTACTACACACGTACAAGTACCAACACAGTTTATATTATTGGAGGGTTAACTTGCCAAAGTCAAGTGTATGATGCGACCATGGGACATAATATGCTATCTGAATGCGTGGCCTGATAATGACAAGCATGAGATAATAAATTTTCTTGACATTTTTACCTTTTTGTTGAATGGAGACCGCAATAAGTTAACATGCGATGCGACTACGGAATTTGTCAGCGCGGCCTCTAGTTCTGAACAAAATGACGCATGGCAGCAAGCCTTTTCAATGGCACGGTACAAGAGAACAGATCAGCCACATACTCTACAAATTAGAAAAACCGTCTAACCGAATAAAATCTTGTTTGGTTGTTCCAACTAATCCATAGATATAAAAAACGTGGTTCTCAGAAACCCAGAATTTCAAGTTTATGGAAAAACAAGAATTAGTAGTTTTCCTATAAACCCGTTTTGTAAATACTGGATCCTAACGGACTCAGGCCATCCCGTTCTTTTCTGGCAGCCTGCTCCTTCCTCATCTCACGGGATCTCACTGGAGAGATACATATCCAAACAAGAAACAAGAGAAGCCAGCGTTAACTTCTCTTACTCCAAACGTGATTGCTCATAAACTGATTAGTCAAAAACAAACTAGTAAAACTGATTTTACATAAAATCGGCTAAAAACCTATTTTCTATAAACTCATGGCTAATCATCGCTATCCAAACAACCACTTAAGGTGTTTGCAAGCAATCACTCACTCCTCACGACAAGTGCTACTACATTTAACTGCGGAAAACAAGTACTAGGACTATCGGGCCTTTCATCCCGTCTTTATCCGTAGAACTTTCTCGACCAATCCGGTCTCGCACCGCAAAACTTCACCCAACCAAAATATACACTGTTGTTCTTAATTTCTATCACCAGTACGTCCGATCCATCCAATCCAAGTGGCATGAAGAACAAGTGTCCTACTTTTGAAAAGACTGTAGTCTTTATTATTTTCTGTTTGCTAACAGTAATCTTGAGGCTCGGCTGCTCCTTTGGTTTGACCCATACAAGGGGGTGCTGTTACAAGTCAACCTCTGATCTCCCTTGCCTTCTAGTACTCCCTCCGTCCGAAAATACTTGTCGGAGAAATAGATAAAAATGGATGTATGTAGAATTAAAATACATCTAGATACATCCATTTCTCCGACAAGTATTTCCGGACGGAGGGAGTATATTCTATGGCCCTATTGGCTATTTTAGAGTTGGAGAGGGAGAGTCCCATGCAGTACCACAGTTCTTTGAAATGTGTGAAAGCAGTGATTTGAAATAAGTGAAATCAGTTTTTTAAAATGAGCAGAATCACTATTTGAATTGAATAAAATAACTATTTTTAAATGAGTGAAATCATTTTTTTTAAATGAGTGATATCATTATTTTGAATTGTGTGAAATCAATATTTTTTGAAATGAGTGACATAGTGAGTGAAATTATTTTTTCAAATGAGTCAAATCTATTTTCAAATGAGTAAATAAGCGAGTGAAATCAGTTTTTCAGAATGAGCTAAATCAGCTTTTATGAAATGGGTGAAATTAGTTTTTGAATTGAGTGAAATTAGTTTACGAAATGAGTGAAACTAGTTTTTTGAAATGACAGAAATCATTTTATATGAAGCAGATTTAAGTGCGGAATATGTGGAACTTGTTATTTCAAAAACGTGAAACTGGTTATCTAAAAATGTAAAACTAATTCTTTCAAATCCGTTTTTAAAATTACTGAAATTATATTGTTTTAGTGAAATCAGACTTTTGAAATATGATATTTGTGAATCTGCCCATTTCTATGCCTCGAACTGGTATTCTTGAAATATATTTCCACAATATCGTATTTCAATTTCATGTATAAATCAGGAATATTAGTTTGCACACTAAAGTATGCATCTTCGCAAATTTCAAATTTCAATTTCAATGAAACACGTAGCTTCATTGTGAAATAAAACTAAAGTTAAAATATGATTGATACTTAAAAAAAGTAAAAATATATCCAAAGCAGTTGTATTTTAAAGATCTTGTGGGCCTTAATAATTCAAATATGTAAAAAAAAACTACTCCCTCCATTCCTTTATCTAAGGTGTATTATTTTCAGCACATTAACCAAGGCACATAATTATGTACTATTTGGGACGAAATTACCCTTGTCTAATTCGTAGATTAGCGGCAAGTAAATCATTTAGGATAGGAAAGGAAGAGATACATGCAATTGGGAGAGAGATAGTTTCCTATTCTTTCTATAGAAGAAGAGATACATGCAATCAGGGGAAAGATACTTTCCTTTTTCTGGAGGGCCAAGATCGGAATTACGAGGAATTAGAACAAATGCACCTTACATTATGAAATTTTATCAAAAAACAAATACACCTTATATAAAGGAATGGAGGCACATAATTATTATTTTGGGAATTTTGGTTAAAAAGTTGTGAGCAATTCAAAATGTCAGAAATGAAAATAAAAGACAAGTCTTTAGTTTGGAGACAAAGTCTAGTGCGTGTGCAACCACCCACCCATGGAAAAGAATTCTATGAGACCAGGTTTGTGATTTGTGAATGTCATGTGTCATCCATCAGGACGGGTCTCACCTGCTAACCGTGAGACCTGGTCTCATATAATTTTTTTCCACCCACCCATCGCTCCACTCTCGTACGCTTCGCCGACAACCATCCTGACAAAGAGTTGTGCATGTCTGGGCGTATTATAGTGTATACTCTAGCAAAATGTTTCGCCTCTTTATACCGCAAATCACCGCACCATGCCTAGTCGGATGGTGGATACATTAATGTCGTTACATACAGGCACTGGTAGAATTATTACTTTCGGCAACAAGCCTGGAGTGTTACAATATATAGAGTGCCTACTAAGCCGAACATGCATACAATACAGGGGCAACACCTCCTTGAAAAAGATATAGAGGTACATAAGAAACAAAAATAGTAGTATATCATACAAATATTCAGAAGTTTACCGGCAAAACCCACATAACAGAAAATAATGTGGTCCAATTGGAGGATGTTGCAGAGAAGCCCCCTGATCTTACGAGAACCAAAAAGGCACCGGCCTAAGCATGGAGTCATCTTCCAGACTTCCACCCGAGACAATGGATGTTGCGCCATGGCTTGCCGTGGAAGAAGGATAAGACATGACGTACGGGTCAAAACCTTCGTTTTGCATTGCAGCGAGCATCTCGAAGTTGGTGTCCACTGGTGATGATGGCTCTGGTGTTGGAGGGTCACCGTCAAGGTACTGCGTCACTTGGCGCATGGTAGGCCTTGCGAGAAGGATCGCACTGTGCCGCCGGCGCCGGGACGGAAACGCAAGGGAGCCCGCGGAACGCGTAGCCTATGATGTCGGAGCTGTTGGTCAGCTGGAGGAGCCCGCCGGGTTGGACCACGGCGGAGCCGCCGAGGGTGATGTCGGCTCCATGGAAGCCGAAGTAAATGAATGACTGCGCCTGCACAGTGCAGAGAGCTACTACTCCCTTCCTTCGGAATTACTTGTCTCGAAAATAGATATATCTAGAAGTAAAATACGTCTAGATACATCCATTTCTACAACAAGTAATTTCAAACGAAGGGAGTACATGATTCGGGCCAAAGGGAGAGGATCACAAGGCACAGGGAGTGCACAAGGAACGTTCTATGCAGCTTGCCGGCCATGTCTACAGCAGTACAGCTAGGCTGCAACTTGGTACGTATAGTGGGGAAGTGAGAAAAGTTTTTCCCAGTATTCGGCTACTACACACGTACAAGTACAAGACAGTTTATATTATTGCCTATTGGAGGGTTAGCTCGCCAAAGTCAAGTGTATGATGGGACGATAATGCGACATACTCCGTATATGCTATCAGAATGCGTGGCCTGATAACGACAAGCATGAGATAATAAAATGTCTTGGCATTTTTACCTTTTGTTGAATGGAGACCGCGCTATAAGTTAACATACGACTACAGAATTTGTCAGCGCAGCCTCTAGTTCAGAACAAAAATGACGCATGGCAGCAAGCTTTTTCAATGGCACGTAGTACTACTAGGAACAGATCAGCCATATATTGTGTCTGATTAAGGTTTTGCAAGCAGTCACTCACTGGTACAGTCAACTGCAGAAAACACTGTAATGCTACATCAACGGAGTTTTACGGGGGTTTCACGAGGTGGTTAACACTTGGCGAGTTATGATTGGTTTAAGGGGGGAGGAAGGGCCCCACCTACCTG